>NW_012267228.1:22746063-22756434 GCF_000151885.1 Dipodomys ordii
GGCAATGTCATTCTTTCTGATGGAGGCATAGAATTCCATTGTATATGTATATACCACATTTTCTTGATCCATTCATCTACTGAGGGACATCTGGGTTGGTTCCATATCTTAGCTATAGTAAGCTGCAATACATGTTCAACATTTTAATGAACAAATTACAAACTGGTGGGGCTGGACATGTCACCTAGTAAAGCCAATGATATTCTAGATTTTGCGTCATACCTGAGTTACTGCCAATGAGATGTAAGTTAGAACCTGTACAAATCCAGCTCCCTGAGAATTGGCCAAGGAACTTTGTTTTGGCTGCTTGAACTGGGCCTCCTCCCTCAGGCAAACAAAACCCCAAACATCCTGCCTGTTGGATTGGTGTCATTAAGTCATCAGAAGAGGTTTGGCCCAGAGCTCCAGGATTTCTGGGCTAGTCACAGGCATAGCTTATAATCCATGCCTGCACTAGTCTTCCGTCTTTTTCCTTTGATTACAAACCCTTTACTCTGTTCTACAGCATCACTCCATACCAAAACTAGTCTTGCATTAAATTGGTAGAAGATCTCTGGCAGTAAATGACAGGAACAGTAGTTGTCTGGCAGTCTAGCTTCAGTATGTGGCAGTTTTACTCCACTTGCAAAGGCAGGAGCTTAAATCAAATGTACTATGCGAATGAAATGCCAGAAAAAGACACTTGCCTGGAGGCTGGGTCAAGCTGGCCCTGAAGCATCTGTTTCTCTGCCTTTCTTTGTTGTTCTTACCTCTTTTTGTATAGCGAACATTTGTTCAACATTCCATATGGGTCAGGTACTTAATTTTCTCAATAATTTTATGGTGTAGCTATTATGTTTATTTTCCAGATGAAAAAAGCGAGACTCAGAAAAAAACTACCCTCCGGATTCACTATTACACAGCTAGTAAATAGCAGGGGTCAGGTAATTACTTCAGATCTGAATTGACTCTAAATGCTTCTTAACTAGTAATTCTGAACCTTACTAGAAGAAAGAGGAAAACATATTTGTGGGCATTCTTCAGGGACCCTTATACACAGCTCTTCACTTGGACATGAATAGGGCAGACAGAACAGGGCATGTATTTTAGCAATAGGTTTGGGTGTCATTTTGTTCAAACTTGGCCCTGCAACTTCTTTGCCTTGCGGTTGAAGAATTTATTCCTTTATTTTCAAGGCTGTTTTGTGCTTTCTGCATTAAGGATAGATTTCCTTTATTAAATTTGCAAGACCAACAACAATAAAACAATACCCCATTTAAAATTTAACTTAAAGGTTGGCCATGATATTAAGATGTTAAGCAAAATGAACCCCAAGATAGGGGGGACACAAGTGATTTTTTTCTTTCTTGTTTTGTTTTTAACGTATTTATAGTTTACTATGTGATTTTTTTTTGTTTCTTTGGTATGTTCCTCCCCCACCATATAACCCCTGTTTTTACTGTATTTGATTCCAGTGCCCTGCATCTTATATATACACTTTTCTAATTTGGGGAGGGAAGGGAAAAAACAAAATGCTTAAACAGGGATACAGGTTGACCCATTATAACAATGAGATGTACAAGACACTATGTTGAAAACAAACTTTACTACTTTGGGCGTGGGAGGGGGGTGGGGGGGAAAGGGAGGAGTTGAGGAGGGGAGAGGGAAGGGATGGTAGGGAAAAACAAAGGAGGGGGTAACAATGCTCGATAGGAAATGTACTTATTACCTTACTCATGTAACTGTAACCCCTCTGTATGGTATCTTTACAATAAAAAATATTTTTTTTAAAAAAAAGGATGGCTGTATTAGTAACTTTCATTGCTGTGACAACATATCTAAGAAAATCAACTTAATGTAGGAAAGGTTTATTTTGGACTAAGGTTTCAGCCAAGGTTTGGCTAGTTCCATCATTATGGGCCTCTGGTAGAAGGAAATCTGCTCAATTTGTGGTAGCCAGGAAGCAGAGCCATTGGGCACTTTCTGACATTCAAGGTTAATCACAGCTCCTGATCTGCCTGCTGATCTGTTGCTACTGGAAATAAGGCTGTAGGGTAAACCCATGTGGGCAAAGGAGAAAGGGCCAAAGTGAATGCATATCAAGCACCAAGTTTTAGAGCACCCACATCTGGAAGGGAGATCCTCGCAGTTTAGTCCCCAATGTGAAATCCAAAAAGTTTGCCCATGTATCTTCAGGTTCAACAGCCCCAACTGAGACTGTAGGGGCAAAGGTATCCCTTACCCTTAACATACATGGCGAAGTCTCACCTGCATCCATCGGTTTCCCCAAGGTTTCCTGAGTTCTCATATCTTATTTTGTTTTGCTGCTCTTCTCCTGCCTCTGTTCACTATATATATATACATATATAGTGAACTCTCTCTATATATAGTAAACTCTCTATATATAGTGAAATATATATGTATGTGTGTAGATAGATAGATAGATAGATAGATAGATAGATAGATAGATAGATAGATAGATAGATAGATCGCTAAGCAAACTGCCCAGTCCTGTTCCTCTCCCAGTCTTCCTTAGTGCACACACACCACCATGTCTGGAGAAGGGTGCCATCTCTGCATGGAGCCAGCATCTCTGAGCCTGCTTGGCAAAGGGATTGGGTAGAACACCTGATCCCTCCTCAGCTCAGTATCACACCTAGTCACTCAAGTCTTGAAGCGACTTGGCCTGTGTTCAATGTTACTAAGTCCCTCGTTTTGTGTTACAGCAGTTCTAATGGTTTCTAACCCGCCCACTCTACCCCTAGGGCATTGCCTCCCCAAGTCTCATCTGAGTCTTGCGCAGTGGAGTTAAAAACGAGTTACACATTATATAAAAGCGCTCCTCTCATTACATGCAACGCTGCACTTCTGACTCCCTGTCACCCACTCTTGTGTTTGGTGTCTCGGGAGTGAGTGTAAAGTGTGCACTGTTATCTGCTACACTGGACGGCCAAGTGTACACACGTACACCATGTTCCACCAGAATCCAGAATGCAATGTCAGCCTCTGTGATGGTTTTGCTCCATGCAAGGCTAAGCAGCCATGCCGGGATCAAGGCCACCATGCCAGCCTGTCAGCACTCTCCCCAGACTGTTTATACTTCACACAGATCAAAACGCACACCGAGAATGCGGGTGAATACCACAAAATGGCCCTATACTTTAATTTCTTTCCTGAAGGTCAAGGCTTTATAATGAGGCTCACAAAGGAGCAATCCAGTGGACTAAAAACACACATTAAAGGGACCTCTCTTATATCAAAAGGGGGAAAAAAATAGGTCATCGACCATTTTAATGGGATCATTTCAGTCCACTGGCCCCTGGTGCTAAAACCATTTTGGAAATGGAAAAGTGAGTGGGATCTTTTATATTCGCTAATAACATCCCAACAGCACTAAAACTGAATTTGGTCTAAAATTACACACTTCTTTGGAAGGCAGGCAAAGCCAGTGGATGGTATGTGTCTTAGGACAGGGTTTATGTGGAGAAAGACCAAGGTTTTACTTGGCTCTTGGACTCTCAGAAGAGGAGATGGGTAGTGAGACCAACAATGGGCCATCTGATTGGCTCTTACTGTGGCACTGTAATGCTCTATCTTAGGACCTTCTGAGGAGCTTTATGAAATGATTCTTAGAAGTGTCTACTGGAGTGTCTAGCTTGTAGCTCCTTTGGGACTAAAGGTTACCCTATTTATCACTGACTCTTTTGTCTCCAGACCGAACCTTTAAAACTGTTCAAGACAATATGCTACAGTATCAGAGAGGCCTTCAAATAGAAACAGGATATTGGCAGTGTTCACCCAGGTAAGATGACGTGTGGTAAAACAATGAAAATCTGCTCGGAGCCCATGTGAACTTATCACTGCTGCAGCATAAACCAATTCAAAAAATTTGAAACCCAATCTATGACAACTCAGAGTCCAAAGCTGAGCTATTCATCTTGATAAACTGAGATGAACCTAAGTGGAAGATATCCAAAGTTCTCACATAAAGCAAGACTCTCCTAGTCCCAACCCACTAAAGAAAGATTGCTGCTCAAATCATTTGCTTATTTCTCTAAGCATCCTCACCACAGAATTCCTCTTGATAGTTACAACAAAAGAGATGCATTAGGATTCTATAACTATGGCATTGGTGTAGGATTTCAGATACTGATTTTTAATAGAAACATTAAATACTCAAAAAGTTTTGCCAATGTAGAGACTTCCGGTTCTTTACTCCTCCACTGGGTTCCCTTGGAATGTACCCTTCTACTTGACTCTATCCCCTTTCTCAACACAGAGAAACATGCATGGTTCAAAAACAGGAAGTTTCTTTTCCATCTTTCATGTTGGCCAAATTCTACTCCAAGAAAACCTGCACTGAAAGGCACCTACCTCGTGCTTCTTCCTGGGTTTCATATTTCTCTGTTTCACAGAGGGTCTCATTGAGACTCCCAAAATCTGCTCAGTGAAAAAGACAGGTTATTTTGCAGCAAAAAGAGAAAAGAATTCTCAGACCCGGAACCCTAGCTGGGCAATGGTGGGTCAGGCCTGAAATCCTAGCCACTCAAGAGGCTGAGATCTGAGAATTGCATTTCAAAGCCAGCCCAGGCATGAAAGTCCATGAGACTCTTATCTCCAATTAACCATTAAAAAAAAAAGCTGCAATTCCAGCAGTGGCTCATGTGATAAAGCATCAGGCTTGGGTGTAAAAGCTACCAGATAGAACCCAGACCCCAGCTCAAGCTCTATAGTGGATGCAGGTATGCGATGGACAAAAATAAGAGAGTGTCTCTTTATATTTTGTGTCTCCTCTAAGTTTCTTGAATGCCTGGTGACTTTGCTTTCCTCTTTGTAACTTGACTGTGGTTTTCAGCAGCTGGAGAGTTCCACCCTCTGCTCAAGTCCTGCCACAATAGCTGGAACAGCCCTTGCATTTTCATCTTGCAATTTAAATGGCTCCATGAGATGTACAGACACCCAATTTGGGTTAGGGGTTTGATTTAAATGTGCTGTCAGTTTTGATTTTTCACATTATCTACTCATGCTTGCAGAGGGGATATGCTAAACTAGCAATAAGTTTTCAATCCAAAGAGGTCAAAGTAAACTGTGTGGTGTGAGTATCCAAAGGCTCCTTCTGACAAAGTTCAGCACACTGAAGGATTGGAGGTGCCAAATGTGATGAAGGGGAGTCTTTGCCTCCCCAGGGCTGGGCAACAAGATTCTACTCTCATTAACTTCGCACCTTTTGGAGAATAGATTTGTAAATTGTCTTTCTAGACATGGCTGTAACCACTAATTGGCCGTCCTCCTTAGCATAGAAATCAAGTAAGAACTCAAGAGAAGACTTACAATTCTCTTTTTAGGAAAAAATGTTTGATGAAGCAATCCGAAAACCTAATAGTGCCTTAGAGTCAAGGTGCTCACTATATGTATGCAGAGTAAACAAACAAAAAACAAACAAAAAAAGCAATGTGATTTATCCTGGAGTGTGGCTTTGCTTGGCTGATGTACTGTTCCATTTCTATGAGAAAAGTTTGGGTTTTGGCTGCCTACTCAACAACACAAAACAACTTTGCACAGCTCCAGGTCAACAAGTGTGTGTGTGTGTGTGTGTGTGTGTGTGTGTGTATGTGTGTGCACGTAGGCCAGCAGTCTCCAGAAACAGCCTACCTGGAAACTTGTCTTCACAGGGATTGCTCCAAATGAACAAACAGCCTGACATACATTTTGTATTCAGTTCTGGTCAATTGGATTAGCTGAACCATAATTGTCAAGATGGGCCAGATTATGCTACAGTAACAATAACTCACAAACTTCAGTGACTCATAACTCTGAGTATTTTTCTCTACTATACTATATGTCCTGTATGGGTTTCCTGGGGCTGTGCTTAGTGTCATTTATCTGGGACCCAGGCTGATGAAGAGTCGATTTCCTTGGTGCTTACTTCATCCCTGTAGCTGGGGAAAGGAGCATTTCAGTGTCTTGCTCTGGCAATTAAGTGTTTCTGCCTCAAAGCCACACGCCATGTCCTCTCACATTTTATCATCCACAGCAAGTCATGAGCCACATCTAACCACAAGATAGCAGGAACCATAACTTCCAAGCTTTGGAAAGGAAGCACAGAATGGAGTGCTTAGCAGCAGCCATAAGGACTAGAACACAGACCTATTCTTGCTTCCTACAGGGAGATCCTGACTTGTAGGTGCTACAGTGAGTTGGATGCCAGTGGCTCCTGCCTATGATTCTAGCCACTCCGGAAGCTGAGATCTAATGATTGATGCTCAAAGTCAGCCCAGGTGGAAAAGTTCATGAGATGTTTATCTCCAATTAAGTAGCAAAGAGCCAGATGTAAAGCTGTGGCTCAAGTGGCAGAGTGCCAGACTGAGGGAAAAAGCTGAAGATAATTTCATTGGCCCTGAGTTAAAGCCCCATAATTGGCACATACTAAATAGATATATTTTTTGAAACTACTACAAAGAGCTTTCCCTAGACAAAACAAAAAAAAAAACAAAAAAAAACAAGCAAACAAACAAAAAACCCAGTATGTGACAGTTAAAATGTGGCTTAAGCTATGACCCAGCAACCCAGTCTTAAAAGCATGTCCCAGAAGTTTTTTAGCCTCTCTGTTAACTAACACCCCATCAGTTAAAAATAAAGTCAGTTGGCCAGTAACTACAGCAACCAGATTCTCAGTGGACTGAACCCCAATGACATCATGACCTTACCAGTATGGTATAGGTCATAGCACCCTTTTATTGACAACCGAGAATCTGGAAATCATGTCTACCGAAGCTTTGTTCAATTGACCTATATCAGAAAGCGTTTGTGGGAATTGAATGAGTAGAAAGGCCTCATTTAGACTCTAAGAAGAGACGGTAAGAGAGAAAGAATATCATATGAAGAACATGCTGCATGACAAGGTTACTCCCTTACATGGTAGGCAATACCTAC
This sequence comes from Dipodomys ordii, assembly GCF_000151885.1. NCBI lineage: Eukaryota > Metazoa > Chordata > Mammalia > Rodentia > Heteromyidae > Dipodomys > Dipodomys ordii. The sequence goes on from NW_012267228.1 coordinate 22,752,976, forward strand.
TCTCCTAAACCAAGAAAATCTCTATGAGAGAACATATTTCTTTTGGCCAAATGGAAAGGTTACAGCCGCTTTCAACCTTCTACTGATGGTGTGAATCCCAGACGGGGGCACAGAATCCCCACACAACCTGTTTCATCAGGACAAAGGAGTCACATATCTATAACTAAAAACAAGGCCAACAAGTTTAGGAGACTGATGTCATTCAGGAACCTCAGGATATGGATATATAATAGACATATACCTATATATTATATATACCTAATATAATATGTATATAAAATATTAATACATATGAATATAGTCATAGAAAATATATATACATAGATATAATATAGCCAGATATAATATAGTCAAATAATATATATTGTCATATATGTACACACACACACATATTCACAATTAACTAAGGTCAGTATCTGGAGCCCTGTACCATTATTTCTGCTCTTCTTTTAGAACAGAGGCCATTCAAGTATGGCCTACAGGGCAAATCTGGATAGGTTTGAATGGTGTATGAGCAAAGAGTAAACATTGTATTGTGACTTTTAGGAAAAAATAATGGATATTGGTCTTATATCTATATATTAATATTCTCAATTTTGCTTCTTGCCTTACAAAACCCTAAATTCCCACCTGGTCCTTCAATAGAAAAATATGCTGACTCCTGCCCTTGAATGTTAGGACAGAAGACTACCTTCAGGTAGCCCCCTAGGGAACTCATTCAAGACCCATAGATATGCTGTTGCATAGCTATGTTCCTTCTGCTGCCCATGGAAATGCCATCTGGTTGCTGACTCTAAGTAGAGAAAGCTGGAAAAGTATGGTAGAGAACCAGGAGAAAGGTTCATAGAGAGTAGGAAACACTTAGGGAGTCAAATGTTTGTATCAGCATATACATACATACATATATATATATATATATATTGTTTTCTTTTGGAGATAGAGTCTTACTATTGTAGCTCAGGCTCTCAGGCTGGTGTAGAATTCATTGTGTGGCACAGGTTGGCATTGAATTCATGATCCTCCTACATTAGCCTACTGAGTGTGGGGTTACTGGTATAAACAATGATGCCTAGCCAATATGTTCAATTCTTAGTTGTTTTTCGGTCAGTCATGTGACTTTGAACTCTGTCTGGGCGCTGTCCCTCAGCTCTTCAGCTCAAGGCTAGTACTCTACTAATTGAGCCACAGAGCCACTTCTGGTTTTCTGATGGTTAACTGGAAGTAAGAGTCTCACGGACTTTTCTGCCTGGGCTGGCTTTGAACTATGATCCTCAGATCTCAGCCTCCTGAGTAGCTAGGACTACGGGTGTGAGCCACCAAGACTTGGCTTTAATTGTCTTTTCAACAGCTCTGCATGGAGGCTCTGTGCCTCAGTTTGCATCTTTGTGAAATGGGATAACATTACTCCATCTTCTCAGTTGTCTGTGGTAGTTTATACACAGGAAGAAGAACCAGAGAACAGAACCCACCGTGACATTGAATAGGGCTGGACAAATGGAGGGAGGCTACAGTGGTTGCTTTGCCATATCCTCCATGTGTAACGTTCAGCAAATGCTAACCTACAGCATAGGGAAAGCCAGACACAGCGGAGAGACAACAGGGCCGGGACCCCCAAAGGATGATGGGTTAGCAGGCTAGAATGAAAAGGAAAAGGGAAAGTATTGAAGAAGTAGAACCTGGTCAGATGATCTGGAGGGGTAGCCCTCCAGATTTGGATTTCTTACAAGAGATGAGGCAAAGTATTTACAGATGTGCATCTTAGAGATTTGCTATGGGAGATGAGTCACTGAGAACAGGAGCCTGAGGGTGGGGACGGTGGAGGAGGGGCGGGGGACTGTAAAGCTACAGTTAAGGCAAAGTGAGCTGGCCACACTAGAGCAGCCAATCTGCAACCGAGCTTGACAGGAAAAAGCAGGAGCTGAGGAGACACAGATAGGGGAAAGCAGTGAGAAAAGAGGGCAGAGGTACCAAAGGTTTTGCCACTGCCTTGAGTTGCTCTAGGAGTCTGTCTTTGGATTCTGGCCTGCTGAGTGACCAAGTTGGCTTTGATTAAGCCATGATACACAGTTAAGAATCTTAAAAATCTGCTGGACTCGAGTATATTGGAGGGCTGTCTTCTGTGTTCTCAGGTAGTTCAAAACCTGGTTAGAAACAAGAGGTCTAAAACAGAACAAAGGACAACGTAAATGCTGAGCTGTTTAAGACTCACTTGCTCTTGGGTGATTAGAAAAAGGTGAGCTCTTTTAATAGGGAGAATGGGGCAGAGAACTCTGGGGCGAGTGTATGTATGTGTATGTGTGTGTGTGTGTGTGTGTGAGAGAGAGAGAGAGAGAGAGAGAGAGAGAGAGAGAGAGATCTGAACAGGCAAGGAATGAAAAAGCTGACAGAGGGGGTAACCATAAAGAACCGTTTTGCATGAAGCCTTTGGTATCCTTTTTGATAAGAATAGCATGTATTTTATCCTAACGTTTGAAATTAACAATCGGCATCATTCTCTCCAGCTACCACCTGACTTAGATCAATATCACCTCTTCTTTCTGTAGCAGAGACTTCTCACAGAGATAAGACAGGAAATTGGCTATTTTTCTTGTTTAAAACCCTTACTGGGAGGAAAGCTGCATGCTAATGAAAAGTATCATCATCATTATTTGCTTCAACTGTTGGACCCTCTCTTAACAAAAGCTTCATTCACTGTTAATCTTATTGTTGTTTGGTATCGGGAAGACATTGAAATTCATTTACACCTCCAGCTCCGGATGTGAGAGCCACCTGCTGCTCTCCCTGTGTGGCTGGTTTTATCCTATTATGCTATTTATAGGACCTCCTCCGCGAAGGTGGTGCGGAGAGCTATGCCAATGTCTCTTGTATCCCTCCATCTGACAGCTGGCATGTTGTCTGACAACACAAAGGGGAGGAAGAAAGCTTGCATATCAAAATATTTTGAAGGCATCGCTGTCAAGCAAACAGACACACAACATGGATAATTACTTAAGCCTTACTGCATTGTCCAAAAAGAAAACACAGAAATCTTTCTAACTTGGGGACAGGGAGTGAACAAGTTTCAGAAAAAGTATTCAGGTTCAAATTCAAAATATATAATTTTTTTCATACTATACATTCACACACACACACACACACACACACACACAAGTGCCCGCTTAAAAATTGCTATACCAAGAATATCAGTTTTATTGTTTTCTTGCTTGTGAAGAATGAAAAGAATTGATCTCAGTGTATATCAAGTAAAGCATATTCCCATTGATTTGGTGATAAATGTAAAATAAAATCACCTAAAATCAACCCTAAACAACTTTAGGTGGTTAAAATGGCACCTAATGCAACACATTTCCAGACCTATGCTTGCATTTTTTCTGTTTTTTATTATTATTATGAAAATATTGTACAGAGGGGTTACAATTATATGAGCAAGGTAATGAGTACATTTCTTTTTTTTTTTTT
>NW_012267228.1:22756484-22757758 GCF_000151885.1 Dipodomys ordii
AACCTGTGCTGACTGGGCAGCCAGTTGAAGGAAGTACAATAGGAAAACAAGGAAGAAGTCATCATCAGCTGAGCCAAGGTCACTGACTGAAAAGGCAAAGAAATTTGGGGAATCATGGATGGTCTGCGTCACCAGCAGCACTTTAAGCAAATGTTGTTTATCATCCTTTGTGTTTATGTATCTTACTAACTGAAAATGGTCCATGCTATGATTCCATGGTTGTCTTTCAGACTTCTATGTGATGGAATCTTCATCCTAAAAGTTATGCATTAATGGTATTTAGAGACCATGGTACTTTGGGAGGGTGATTGGGTTATAAGTACTCTCATGAATGGATTAATCTAGGAGACTCATAGATACATCAAAGTATTCATGGATTCATCAGGGAAGGACTCACAAAAGAGGGCTCTTTCTGGCCAGCTTGCTCTGTCTTCCCATGGGACATCCTTTGCCATGTTGGGATACAGCATGAAGGCTCTCATGAGAAGTTTTGAGCTCATGCCAGCACAAGCTTAGAACTGTGAGCAAAATAAATCTTTATTCTCTATAAATTTCCAGGTCTCAGGTAGCAGTTACAGACACAGAAAACTGACTAGAACAGCCAACGATTCCATCTCCCAGGCCCAAGGCACACACCTGATCGCTCTGGAGATCAAGATGTGCTTTCTGTGCATTTGTTATTGTTGTTTTGATTGTTTTGTTTAGGTCATTCCAATGCTTAAATGCTTAAAAATGCTTTTTAAAAAATCACATTAAAATGAAGCATAATACTTAAACGCTAGAAGTGTCCTCCTAAGAATCAAGAAACCCTCACTGGTGTGATCCATTTTCCCTCCCTGCCACTGAGGAGCGTGTGTTCTCAGGTCCCTCAAGCACCCAGCAACCTGACAGTGGGTGCCAATAAACTCCCACCCCACCAGACTTTTATTTACCAAGCTTGGGTATCTAAAAATGGTACCTTCCTTTCTAAATCTCTCTTCTAGGAAGTTTTTTAAAAAGGGTGCAATATATCTCAGAGGTTCCGAAGGCTCTTACATGGATGTGTCTCTGAAGTATAGTTTCTGAATGGTTTTTACTTACAAATCTCAATATAAACAACCTTATATTTCATGGTGACAGGTTTCCCTGCTATGTTGCAAAAATATTTCATATTAAAATAAGCATGGGGAATGTTGGGTTGGGCTTTTGTTGTTGTGCTGTTGTTCTTTCTCTATCAGCCAATGATCTTAAAAGCTAATATGTCCTAGAACTCTTCAAGAGTTTTGTCCTACACA
>NW_012267228.1:22760446-22779052 GCF_000151885.1 Dipodomys ordii
TTTTTTTGGGTCCGGTCGTGGGGCCTGAACTCTGGGCCTGGGCGCTGTCCCTCAGCTCTTCAGCTCAAGGCTAGCACTCTGCCACAGCACCACTTGCGGCTTTTTTCTTTTTGCTTATATGGTGCTGAGGAATCGAACCCAGGGCCTCGAGCATGCAAGGCAAGTGCTCTACCACTGAGCCACCTTCCCAGCCCAATGAGTACATTTCTTATCCAACATTGTTGCCTCCTCATTTGTTCCCCCTTCCCATGCCTTCCCATCCCCCCACCACCCTGAGCGCCAAGTTGTAAAGTTTGTTTTTCGACATAACATCTTGTACATCTCATTGTTACAATGGGTCCACCTGTATCCCTATTTAAACAATTTGTTTTTTCCCTTCCCCTCTACAAATTATACCAACATCAAATACAGTGCAAACAGGGGTTTTATCATGGGGGAGGAACATACAAAGCAACAAAAAAAAATCATCTTATAAATATGTTAGAAACAATCGCAAGAAAGACAAACCATTTGAGTCCTTATCTTGGGGTTCATTTTGCCTAACATCACCTTATCTGACTGTTTCTGTTAGTTATTGCAAATAAGGGAAACCATGGTACCTATCTTTCTTTGGGCATGGCTTATAGATGCTGGAGGGGATGTGGACAGAAGGGAACCCTGCTGCATTGTTGGTGGGAGTGTAAACTTGTTCAACCACTTTGGAAAGTAGTTGGAGGTTCCTCAAATGACTCCACATAGAGCTCCCCTATGACCCAGCAATCCACTTTTGGGCACAATGATCACTAAAGCTACCAGCACGACTATGTTTATGGCAGCATTATTTACCATAGCTAAGATATGGAACCAACCCAGATACCCCTCAGTAGATGAATGGATCAAGATGTGGTATATATGCACAATGGAATTCTATGCCTCCATCAGAAAGAATGACATTGCTCCATTTGTTAGGAAATGGAAAGACTTGAAAAAAATTATACTTGCATTTTTAAAAAAAGTTTCTCTGTGCTTAAACATCTTGAAAGGTCCCCTTTGAGTATCTGAGTCTTCACTTGTCACCTACTGGCTACTGGGTGGAGAGCATTCCTAAAGTATAACCCCTTTGTTATGGTGAATTCAATTCTGAGGCTGCCAGAGTAAGAAGATGAAAATGGGCATTCTCCTGTGTTCCTCAGCCTCCCAAATGTCTGCTTCACAAAACTTTCCTTCTACTGCCTCCATTCCCGGGAAGGGGAATGGGGGGTGGGGGGGGAGAAGAGTTGACACCTTGCTAGAAATGGCTCTCACACAGCTCATTCCTGATCTCCAGAGGGGGGAGGGGAACTATCAGGGAAGTGCAATGAGGGGAGTCAGCTGAAGTCCTGAGTTCTAAGAACTGAATGGAAAGGGACTAAAAGGGAGAAGAGATCAGACAGGTGCGAATCATTAGAGCCTGCAATAAAGAGCAACACAGTAGGTAGGTTCCGGCTACTGAAAGAAATCACCATACGCTTGAGGGACTTAAACAACCATTTTGTTTTCACAGTTCTGGAGGCCTGAAAGTCTGAGAACAGGGTATCAGTAGGGATGAGTTCTGAAGAGGGCTACTTTTCAGGCTGTAGATAACCTAGTCTCCTGGTGTCCTCACATGCCAGAAGAAAGTCACTGGCACCTGTTTTACAAGGGCACTAACCTTATTCTCAAGGGTTCCCCTTCTTACATACAAATGATCTCTCAAAGATTCCATCTCCCAATACCATCATGATGGGGGTTAGGATTTCAACATTTGATTTCTCTGTGTGGTAATACTGAGGCTTGAACTCAGAGCCTCAGGCTTGAGGCACAAGGAATACAGAAATAACTAAAATCCAAGAGCAATATAATCTTGGAGCTGGGGTGAGATAAACCTATAATTTATTCAGATTTCTAGGAAGAGTCATGAGCATCAAAGCAGAAACGTGGAATGGCAGTATGGGGAAGGCTGAGTAATCTACTGCAGGAGTGTCCTCTGAGAGATGCAGTGTCCTTCAAGACTTCACTTGGTCCCTTATAGCATTCTTATCTCTGAAAGTGAGAAATTGGAAGCATGTAGGGTTACAGATAAACCATGTCCTCTATTGGTAAAATAATGACTATGATAGCCTCCCTTTGTTACTTCCTCTGTCTTATTTCCAAGTTGGTCAAAATTCAAGAGGATGTTTTTCTACTGGATGGAAAGACTCCAGAACAAAGATGCAGGTTAATACTATTTTCCTGGCACATTTTCTACATTCCTTGCATTTTTCGATAAGTATTTTCAAGTCAGCTACATGGAAATGACTGGACTTAGAGAAAGAAGGACACAGAAATGATGAAGAAAGCTATATTTAATATAGCCATGGGTCTCATGTCAAATGTAAGAGTGACGTGGAATTATCAAAAGAGGAACAATTACTTCTGACTCACATACACAGGCAGATTCTCTGAGAACAAAATATTTGACCCTAGACTCAAGATGAATTAGGATTAGAAAGTTTTAAAGCTTACGCTGAATGAAGTTTTTTTTTTTTAAAATACTAAACAATTAATTCTCTTAATTCTAACAGACTGTATACTGGATGAATATATGCCTTTGCTACTTGAAAAAAATCCCAAATCATGTTAAATATTGTGCTAAAAAAACACTTAGCATTTTCTATGATTCTGTGAGTTACTCTGATGTTCTTCTAGTCTGATGAACTTGGCTGGAGCCAAATGTCTTACAAGGAGCTCACTCATATACCTAGGACCTAGCAAGACTTGAGACACCCAGGGAATTTGTCTTGTGCCCTTCCATACTCCCAAAGGGTAGCCTGGTTTGTTCACATGGAGGCAGGAAGAGTTTCAGCAATAGGGGAAGGCAAGTCCCAATAAGTACACGAGTTTCATCACATTTACTAATGCTCCAATGACCAGTGCAAGTCTCAAGGCCAAACCTGATGGCAGGAGTGGAAAAAAACATAGATCCTGTAAGGTAAACTAAATAGGTAGGCTTAATTAGATAGCCAATGAAGGTGTGGTATTCAGACAGGAGGAGAAGGTTCTTTCATTACTGCCATACCATGCATGATGGAGATCTCACACATGGCCAAAAGGGGTGAGTTGAAGTCCCACCTGGGTTTAAGGAGAGAAGGGTCAGGGAGAAGGTGGGGTCAGGTGTGGTGAGCTTGGGATCCGCCCATGGTTAGATGGGAGGCATGGCTAGATGGGCAGTCCAGGATGTGATCTCAGAGAAGGGGGAGGTGCCTGCCTCTGGGTGTGCTAGTTACCTAGGTGACACAGGTACTGAGCTGAGACTTAGCCAAGAGGAGGGAGGAGTCTGCCTCACCTTCCCGGGGCAGACTTTATAGAGCCCACCTCTCTATGAAAAGAGCAGTAGAGTCTCATTGTAGAGGGATGTATGCACATACAATGGGAATGACATTGCTATCTTCAAAAATCATCTATATTAAGTACGGCTGGTCCTCTGTGTCCACAGCTTCAACCAATCTCAAACTAAAAATACCCTCCAAAAGGTACATCTGTATTGAACATGGACAGATATTTTCTCTTATTATTCTCTAAACTCTTTATATAACAGCCATTTACAGCTACTTTATATTACATAGGCATAACTAGTCTAGAGAAGATTTAAAGCATATGGGGCTATACATAGGTTATATGCAAATACTTCACCACCTTATATAAAGGATTTTAGCATCTTTGGGTTTTGGTAGATATACCAAGAGATAACACCATATAGAGAACCATATCCTGTGTCCATCTCATTTCTCACTTGGGGCAGGAGCAGGAAGGTAAAATATATATATGAAAAAAAATCTCCAAGTACAATCTAACACATCTTCAACATCACTTGTACTCTTGTAACCATCACAAACCAAGACTCTAAGGGGTAGTGCTGCAGTTACCCTCAGATAAGTCATAGAAGAACAGTGGGAGCAGAGAACAGACCAGTATTGCTAATCCTCTTTAGAATGCAGTAAAGAAAAGTCTAGCTTGGAGAAACTTTGGGAAACTGATATTGTGAGCAAGGCCCTCCACTCGTAGGGTCTATCAATAGGAATATACTGGATACTCGCTATTGAGTCAGTGATTGATGGGAAAGGTGTCCCAGAACCATGAAGGAATACCAACCACCTGTTTATCCTGGGTCCATGGCTGAAGATGCACTTGGCTAGAATGTTAGTGAACTGATGCTCATCGCAAGCTTTATCAGACCCTGACAGTCAATACCTGGAATCCTCTCCCCACCCAGAAGGTGAATTGATATTGAATTGAATCCCTCCTTGTGCTGTTACAAAATAAGCCCTTAAAAAACAATGAGCAAATGGAAAATAGAGTGTCTTTTATTGATTGTGATGTTTCCACTTAACTCGATTCCGACAGGGGAACTTCTAAGGTGGCACCTGCTGGAGCAGCAAGGGCATTGCCACGGTCGATAGTTCTGAGGAAATGGACAGCCTCGTCGGCCTAATGGATCTCTCCAATTTCCTCCATTGGTATCCAACTTGGGATTAGTCACTGCATGGATTCTCAACAGCTCCTCCAGATAATGTTTTCTTTCAAGGTAATTTGGTAAATGTCAGCTGGGCACTGGGCTTACTTTCATGATGAAAGTCTCTTTGTAAAGTCACCTTCCATAGGACTCTGCTTTGCTTTGTGAACCAGTGGTAGTCTTTTTTTAAATTTTATTACTTTATTTTCCTCAGTAGGTGGCTAAAACAAACCCAAACAAACCATATACTCCCACATGACATGTATAACATATGCAGATGTGTGTGTTCACACACATAAGTTATAAGAAAAAAATTCTTTTGAAATAGTCTATCAAATAAAAGCCTCAGCAGTTCCTTAAAACCTTTCCTTCCCTTCCTCCCCCAGGCTGCTTTCATTATTATTTTTCTTTTCTTTTCTTCTTGCTAGTTCTGGGGCTTGAACTTAGTGCCTTGTGGTCTTGCTTGGCTTACCTGCTCACGACTGGCATTCTGCTACTTTCCTTGGAAATTTTCAGATGTATAGAAACATTGCAAAGATAGAAAGAGTTCCTCTACTTTCCTCACCCAGTTGAGCTGAGTTTTCCCTTAATGCTACCAAATATGGTCCATTTCTCAAAACCAGAAAAACAAAACTTTAGGCTTGATTCAGATTTCATTAGTTTTCTGACTTATGTCCTCTTCCTGTTTCAAGATTTGACCCATGGAATTCTCATTTCTCCTTTTTTGTTTTGTTTTTTGTTTTCTGGCCTGTTTCTCAGATTTTGTTTGAAGTAACCCTTGGTATTTCTGAGGTCTATTAGTCAGGTATTATGTACAGTGTCCTTCAGTTGACTCATGGTCAGGTATGCTGTACAGTGTCCTTCAGTTCAGGTTATCCTGACCATTTTCTCATGATTAGCTTGGAGTTATGGATTTAGAATACCATGGAGGAAAACGGCTTTCATTGAATGGCATTTGCTTATGACTGAAAATGGTGAACTTGATCATGTGGCCATGGGCTACTTATTTGTTTTCTACTCCACAAGGTCATCAGGTATCTCATAATCAGTTAGCGTTTCCAAATACTATGTTGCTCATGACAGGAAAATGTAAGCTTTCACTATGACATTCATGTCCGCAATAGCAAATGGACAGAAGATGAACTGGGAGGGTGAAGGTGAGAAGGAAAGGAAGAAGAAGGGGCCTGAGCTTATTTCAAAGATAACTGTTATTTTCCAAGTTATACATTTAAGAAAGCTCTTTTTGAAATCAGATGCTAATCTATCTGGTTACTGGTTAGCAATGGCCTTGCAAGGATTTAGTCTTGGAAACCTTTGTTAGTTATAAGCACAACAAGCTGGCTTCACTTCAAAACTCTTTAGGTATTTTAAATGGAAATTAGCAATTGCCAACCTAAAAGCTGTTTTGCATTTCAGAAGAATTGAGAATATAGGTCTGGGTAACTAGTTCAAATACATCTTAGGAAGGAAAACAAAAATAAAGAACAGTTTGATCTTAGCAAATCTTACTGATGTAGTATCTCTATATAAGTAATGTTCCCTACAGACTCTCCATGGTAGCAAAATCCATACTGCACAGAAGGGCCCATTTGTTAAACTGCAATACTGTGTTCATGTGCATCATCTGGGACAAATGCAGAGTCTCAGGTCCTACCCCAGCCTTCTTGAAGCACAGGCTGCATTTTATCTAGAGCTCCAAGTACTGCATATTCACATTAGAGTTTGAGATGAAATGTTCTGCTTTAGAGATTACCTATGAAACCTTCCATGTAAAAGAAAAACACTGAACTCATGAAAAATGGATGTACATAGACTTCAGTCCCTCTGTCTCCAAGCAGGTGTTCATGTATAAGCTTTAAGGAACACAGTTTGCTAAAGGAATTGGTAAGTGTTCATCTGTGAATTATGCTATTTGATTTACGTTTCAAAGGCAAAAATTATTCTCTGGGACAAATTTGCTAATTAGGTGCATCCTGAAGGTAGCCAACACACATTGATATATCATTCGAATGCAATCTTGCCCTTTAAAAAAATGGGTAGGAAACAAGATGCATTAAAAAGGAGATCTACCCAAGGTAAAGCTGCTTGTGTTGAGTTTTATCTCATAACCGAGAGATGGTTCATGACAAACCCTTTCCCACAGTGCTCTGGTGCCACTGCAGTACTAGAAGCTCTTTATCCCAGAGAGATGTGGTTGTTGTGATTGCATGAGAATGAGGTTTAAAGGATTTGTGCTTTCAGGCTGCACATTCCACAATTACTCTGTTATTGGCGACATATTAGTGAAAACTCACTGTACCACACTCTAGGTTCAAAAGCCTTTATTATCACCTCAATGAAAAAAAATGAAACCAGTCTTAGATGTTATGGTTCTCTGGATGGTTCTATAGAGAATAGGCACAGTTTTGGTTGAAGTAAATAGGACAAAAGAACTAACAGAAGCCAAATAGTTAACTACAGAAATGTGGAAACACACTGATATAAAATCAGACTCCAGGAAAGAAAGGAGGAAACTTCCGGAACCATACAAAGTAAGATTATGCCCATCTTACTTCAAAGGACTGGCATACAGTTTCTACCATACAATGCATCATGCAAAAATGTACACTAAAATGAAGCTAATGATTGTCACCATTATCACCATTATCAACACCATATAAAAATGTACAGTCAGCACTGTGCATGAACAATTCAATAAATGATAGCTCCTAGCATCATGATGTTGGCAGACTTTATTGAGTTCCAGAATTTCAAACAGAATTTCAGAAAATAGCAGACTGTGTGATAAAGCTGGGCCTAAACAAATAAATAACAAATGATGCTCTTACAAGCCCATGTGGCTTCATTCTCTCCACACTTATCCTCAGTGCACCTCTGAGCAGTGGCTGGTGCCCCCTCCTTAGAGTCCTTCTTACCATGGCCATGGCCCCTAATGCCCAGGTGTGACATGGTACGCAAGGTCGGCTGTGATCTGGGAGAATCATCCAGTCCCTGGCTGAGATGCAATGCTTTTCAGAAAGACATGACAAAGGTCACCCTAGAGACAACTTTTCTTAAGTGATGATGCTCCGGGGCATCAGAGAAGCCAAAATGGACCTTGGCTTGAATCTCCTGCCGACATCCTGCATTTTGACAGCTACAATTCTTCCTTTTTCAATTTCAATTCTTATTGATTTTCAAGAGTCTCATTTCAGAGATGTATGCCATCATTGTACAACAGTGTTTAGCCATTTATCTGTGCCTGTTTTTATATGCTAGATTGATCCTTTGCTACAGAAGCTGCAGACAGGGGAGCGTTAGGGTTGCTATTCCAGTGCTGTCCTCCCTTGCAAGCTATTAAACTAAGACATTTCAGCCTCTCACCTGAGGACAAGGCTCAAAAGTGAGCCGAGCACCAGGGGAGGCACACATTTGGTCAGGAAGCAGCAGAAGTTGGCACTGAACTGCTTTTAAAATGAAAGGCATAAATTAAGAAGTTAAATCTAAAAAGAACAAGGGCAACAAAGATATTGAGCTCTATGTCTGCTCACGAGGCCCAGATTGCTCTCCGGTAAGTCAGGGAGAAAAATCACTTTCAATGGTAAAATACTAGCTCAGGTTTGGTTATAGTGGGATATCGTGGTCATTTTTTTTTTCTTATGAAGTAACAAACAAACACCTAAAAGACATTTTAAGAATTGTAGGAAAGGCAAATTAAATGAAACCAGACAAGAATAAATTTCTCATTGGCCAGTTTTTATCAAGGACGAAATTCTAGAGTAAATGTGTAACTTACTGGAACTTAGTTAAAGCACTTGTGACTATATGGTTAAAATTTAAAAAAAAAAAAAAGATTGCTTGGGAATGCACAGACTAAAGTTCAACCAAAAACATTTAGGTAGGGGCTGGGAAGGTGGCTCAGTGGTAGAGCACTTGCCTTGCATGCATGAGGCCCTGGGTTTGATTCCTCAGCACCACATAAGCAAAAAGAAAAAAAAAAAGCCGGAAGTGGTGCTGTGGCAGAGTGCTAGCCTTGAGCTGAAGAGCTGAGGGACAGCGCCCAGGCCCAGAGTTCAGGCCCCACAACCGGACCCAAAAAAAAAACAAAAAACATTTAGGTATTTCACTGGTTACTTACTTTTCCTTTTAGCCTAATTTCAAAAGATTCATTTATATTGACTATAATAATTTAATTTCCTTTATGTTGGTGTGTGTGTGTGTGCGCGCGCGCGTGCACATGTAAATATGTGAGCCAATACTGAGGCTTAAATCTCAGAGCCTTGCACTTGAATTTGGATTCTTCTGCTCAAAGCTGGCTGGTGCTCACATTAGTCATACCTCTACTTACTACTTTTTGGGTGGTTAATTGGAGATTAGACTTTCATAGGCTTTTCTTCTTGGGCTGGCTTTGAACCGCAATCATCAGATCTCAGCTTCCTTAGTAGCTGGGATTATAAATGTGAGCTACCAGCACCCAGCTACTTATTCTTTATCTTATGTCAATGTACTTTCCTCTCTTGCTTCTGATTCTTCTGGAAATACTTCCCAATCTCTATCTGATATATTATTATATTTTTTTTTTTTTGGTCAGTCTTGGGTCTTGAACTCTGGGCCTGGGCGCTGTCCCTCGGCTCTTTAGCTCAAGGCTAGCGCTCTACCACTTGAGCCATAGCGCCACTTCTGGTTTTCTGATGGTTTAATTGGAGATAAGAGTCTCATGGACTTTCTTGCCCAGGCTGGCTTTGAACAGCAATCCTCAGATCTCAGCCTCTTAAGTAGCTAGGATTATACGTGTGAGCCACTGGCACCCAGCTACCATCTGATAATTTTGAAGGATTAACATTCATAGGATTCTCTGACCTAAAATGATTTATGGTTGCACAGGATTTACTTGTGCTATTAAATATTGGAAATTCAAATTTAACTGGACTATTTAGAACCTACTTACATTTTTTAGTATTTTTGTTATCTTTAAGTAGTAGTGCAAAGGGGTTGTCATTCAACACAGCAGTTTATGAATGCAATATGTCTTGATCAATCTCCTTTCTCAACATTTTCACTCACACCGTCCTTCTTAATTTTTTAAGATATATATATATATATATACACATATATTGCCACTTAACAAAGAAGTTTATGTACACAATGTACCTTTATCTGCGTCATTCCTTCAACATTTTCACCCTCCTTTGATTCATCCCTTCCCTTAATTTTCTTAATTTTGGGGTTTATACAATTTGTAGTAGCTATAAGTAAGTAATCTGTAAGTTAACACTGGGTGGGATGTAAGTAGTTACACATGAATTAATTGGAAAGCTCAAATAGTCATAATTAATTATGGAAAGCTCAAATACTTATAATTCTTTAGAAAGACTAAGTCACAGCCCAAGAAAATAAGTACCAGGAAATGGGAACTTGCAGGCGAGGTTGGGGAGGGTATCAAAGAGAGAGCGGTAGATGAATGGGGGGAGGAGAGAATGAAATCAGGAATTCATTGTATATACCATAAAACATGGAACTGCTTATATTACAAGTTATTTTTCTGAAGCTCACGTTTAACTGGTCATATTTTAAACATAGTAACATGTATTTACTAGTTAATAGAAGTTCAAAGGGTATGGGACATGTGCATTTTATCTGGTACCTTTACATTATGAACAGTCCTGATCACTTGCTGTTACCCATGCAATGTAGCAGTTCTTCTCTCTCTCCATAAGGCAGCAATTGCCCACCCTTGTGTCAATCTGCTGAGAGGCTGGGATAAGCTACATTATTTGGAGTAAGATTTTGAATAGATAGATAGATAGATAGATAGAGTCCTTATCCAGCCTAACCTTTTCTGTAGTTGATGAGCTTCCCTCACTGATAGGAGACTGCCACCCTGGAAAAGAGCTATTACCAAAAGACATCTACTACTTAGGGAATATTAGTCTATTAGTGTGTCACTGACAGGTAATAGCTAAGACAACCTACCCTCAGACAACCCCAATGCAAGATGAGGACAGTGTCTTCCACAACCCCAGACAGGCCAGTGAAAGGGACTGTGAGACAGAGAAGAGCAGAACAGAACAGAGGACAGTGACTCTGAAGGAGAACATGCCTTTGCTACTTCACTATTCCTAGGTGACCTCTAGCCCTGTGGTGTTGGGAATAAACAAGCTTGTGTGCAAGCACCTGACCACAGTAATTGTTTAAGGTAGTTGAGTGTTCTAGGAATCACATGCTCTTCTCTATCTCTAAAAGCCCTTAAGGTCCTAGACATTATGCTATAAATGTGATGTCTTTCTGCTTCTTTCTCACAGAACCATCTCATGCTCTGTATGTTCACGTGCTGTTCTCAGGACACCCTGAGACCAGCCAGCTCTCTTGCGGTCTTGAACTTGAAGAAGCTGCCTCATGAGTATGCGTTTTCTCTACTTTCTGTATTAATCATACAGCCTCCCACTAGGATGTGGTATTTGGTTTCACTTTGTAGAAGATTCTAACAAGGTACATGGAAAACAGTCTTGCTAATAGGCTGAAATGTAAAAACTTTCCAGATATTCCTTATGCAGCACTGAGTAAGCTATGTGCAGCACAAATGGCCTATTTTACAAATAACTCCAGACGTTCTCTGGGCCAAGTTCAGAATCTACAGTCTATCTTTTCCTAACAAGTATTCAAGTATACATTAGTAGCGAGGGAGAATAGAAGGAAGACAAAAGATTTTAAAGAAGGAAGATTTTAAAAGAAGGAAGAGAAAAGATTTTAAATGTAATTCAAATGAAAAATTCACAGAGGTATCTTGAGCTGGGTGAAATTAAATTGTCCTGAAATGTGGAATTAGAGAGCTTAAACAAACCATCAAAATGCACATAATCAGGCTAGGATGTAGCTCAGTAGCAAAGCACTTACTTAGCAAGTGCAATGTCCTGGGCTTGATCCCCAGTTCCAAAGAGGAAAAGACACACACACACACACACAAATGCACCAAATCTAGTTCATTAGAAATGCTAGGCTGAACATGGTGGCTCACAACCAGAATCCTGCTCAGAAGGTGGAGATCAGGAGGATCACTGTTTCATGCCAGCCATATTGTTCAGAGAAGTACACACAATTCCATCTACATAAAAGAAGCTGGGCATGGTGGTGCACACCATCATAATGCTTATAGCAGAAAGCTTAACAGCATGACTACAATCCAGGAACATGCCCACACAAAAAGAGAGACCCTATCTCCAAATACTAATGCAACCAAGGGCTGGAAGAATGGCTCAGTGGTAGAGCACCTACCTAGCAAGTAGGAAGCTCTGCCCTTAATTCTTTTTTTTTTCTTTTTCTTTTTTTGTCGGTCATGGGGCCTGAACTCTGGGCCTGGGCGCTGTCCTTCAGCTCTTCAGCTCAAAGCCAACACTCTACCACTTGAGCCACAGTGCCACTTTCAACTTTTATTTTTTGCTTATGTGGTGCTTATTTTTTTGCTTATGAGGAAATGAAACCAGGGCCTCATGAATGCAAGGCAAGCACTTTACCACTGAGCCACCTTCCCATTCCCTCTGCTCTTAATTCTTAATACTGCCAACAGAAAGCAAGGAAGGGAGAAGGAGAGAGTGAAAAAGAGAAAGAAAGAAAGAGAGAGAGAGAAAGGAAGGAAGGAAAGAAGGAAGGAAGGAAGGAAGGAAGGAAGGAAGGAAGGAAGGAAGGAAGGAAGGAAGGAAGGAAGGAAGGAAGGAAGGAAGGAAGGAAGATTGACCAAAACTCTCTTCCATGCTGGTTCAATATGATTCCTTCAAAAATACATTATTTGCAGACAAACATACGGCAGTACACAATCCTTAAAGTTTTCAGTGCTTCCCTGTTTTTAATTCCTCTGAATTTTCAAGCAATGCTTTATTTATTTTGGCTGGCACTGAGGCTTGAACTCAGGGCTGAGCATTGTGCCTTAGCTTTTCCACTCAAGGCTAGCTCTCTACTACTTGCGTCACAGCTCCACTTCCAGCTTCTTGTTGGTTAACTGGAGGGAAGCGTTTCATGTTCTTTCCTGCCCAGGAACTGTGATCCTCAGCTCTCAGTCTCTCGATTAGTTAGGATTATAGGCATGAGCCACTAGATCTGCTCTCAAGAAACCTTCAAAATATTCCCTATGCTTTAGATACAAGAGATACGTATTTTTTTTTATTGTGAAAATACCGTACCGAGGGGTTACAATTACATGGGCAAGATAATGAGTACATTTCTTATCAAGCATTGTAGCCTCCTCCTTTGTTTACCCTTCCCATCTCTAAGATACGTATTTTTTTAAATGCATAAAATTTCCATTGCTGTAGATCTAATAAACGATATGAAATCAGGTTTTCTGGTCTAAAGCTTCTTTTCGACACATGCTAGAGGCATTGTATCCCAAGCACTATTATAGACACTTGGTGCGTAAGAATAGTCATGGTTCTCCCTCAAGAGCTTAGCAAAACACCTCTTTATGCATATTGAATCAATTTAACTCAGCATTATGAAATATGCAAACAACTTCATATAGTGGAAGAGGCAATATCAACATCATTTAATTTATTCAACTCATGCCAAAACGTGAGTTCTTAGAGACCAGTTTAGAAGCAAGACATTAAAAAAAGAAGAAGAAAAAAAGAAATAAGCACACAAAGAGAGCCAGAAAGAAGAAATTCAGATAAAAGGGAGTAGGAAACACTATAATACAGAAAGACAACATTTATCACTCAGACACACTCACAAATGGAGTTAATATCACCATCTTTTCTCCTTTCTGGTTTTTACCTTGAAGGGATCAGACACATTTCTAGTTTCATCAAAGTACTCATCCTACAAGACTGCCTCATCCATAGCTCTCAGTCTTTCCTACCAGTTATTTCTACTCCATTCCTTTTCCCTATAACAGATTTCTTTCTAAGTGTATAGAACAAATCAGTCCCCCTTAAACAAGAACTCTTTGAGACTGAGATCCATTTCTGATTCATCATACTAGCTTCTGAAACATCTTTGGGAGTGTTTCCACTATCTATTAGGGCCTCAGATAAACTTTCACTGAATTGAGATTAAATTGGTTTCCTATTTCTAATTTACCACTTTGAGTAAGTAAATCAGACCCTATTTGAGCAAGATTGATTTTTATATACACCATGCCAAAAGCCATGTCCTATTGTAATAAGCTAAATATGCATGTCGAGTTTTTCATCAAGAAGGCAAAATGGTTAGGCTCTGAGGAGATGATAAGGATGAAACAGAAAACATGGGAGATGGTCTCCAGGGACTTATGTTTTATGTTCTTTCCCAGGACACATTTCATATCTCTGTTTGGAACTCACTGAAACAGTCCTGTTCTAACTACCCAGGAACAAAGTTACTTTTTGAATCCTTGGGATTTTTCCATCTTCTCATTTGTCAATGAACTTCTCTGAAGGGTGGGAAGCACAGAGGTTCACCTGCACATCGGCTACATGCTACTGGGAAGACTATATACCAAATAAACAAAGAATGGAAGAGTCATACTAACTGTGGGTGTATTTGAGATAATCATAAAAATCAAGTGTTCTTCTATAATTTGTCTGTTTTTTTTCCTTGAGAGGCAATACGATTTACAGAAGGAAAACCACAGATAATATTCTCTTATATAAGGTTGCCAGAGGCTTGTGCCAAAAAATCCTAGCTACTCAGGAGACTGAGACCTGAGGGTTCACTCTTTGAAGTCAGCCCAGGCAGAAAAGTCTGTGAGACTCCATCTACAACTGTCCAGCAATAATAATATAATAATAACAATAACAATAATAATGCTGGACTGGAGTAGTAGCTTCAGCCATGAGCATGCAAGCTAAGTGAGCTCGACAAAAAGTTGTCCCTTTTTTATGGTACTGTGCAAATAAAGCCATTCGCCAAGAATAAGGGCATTCGCTAAATAACAAGTACATTGCTGATGCCAAAAATTTTTCCTCAGGTGAGTAGTGAAGGTGATTGATTGCTCTCATTTTTTTTCTTACAGAGTTTTCTTTCAGTACTGGAGTTTGATCTCAGGGCCTTTGCTTGCTAGGCAGGTGCTGTATGACTTGAGCCATCCCTCCTGCCCTTTTGTGTCTGGTTAGTTTTAGACGGGGTTTTGCCTTTTGCCTGGGCAGGCATTGACTGTAATCCTATCCATGCTTCCCACCATACCTGGGACATATGTCTACCACCATGCTCAACTTCTTCTGTTGAGATGGGATTGCATAAACTTCTCATCTATGCTGTCCTCGAACCAGCATCCTATCAATTTCATCCTGCCCATTCAGCTAGAATTACTAGTGTAAACTTCTACTGCCAGCTTGTTTATTACACAATTCTTAATTGCAAAAGTCAGGGGCTTTTCCACAGGCATGAGTCTGTGTTTTGTAATGCAGAAAATACAGAAGAAAAAATAAACATTTTTTTCCTGTGTTCCAAGTACATAATCTCTTGGTTCTGCTAAAGAAAACCAACATTGCCAAGGTTTTGCATTTGAAGAGGTTCTTATGACTCAACATACTGTGGAATATCCATTCAGTGGGACACTATCTAGAAACATAAAAGCTAAAGAAATAAGAATAAAGGAGTCATCAAGTCCTGAGAAGACACAGATGGTCTATAAATATGTATTTCTAAGTAAAAGAAGCTAGTCTGAAAAGATCAGTGGAAGCAGGGTAGTTATGGGGAGGGAGAAAGAAGGGAGAGAGGAAGGGTTTGAAAAACTGGAGCTCTTTAGTGGACTATTTAGAGCAGTGAAACTATTGTTTTTGATCTAATGGTGAGTATATGTCATTATATATTTGTTAAAACCCACAGATTGTATGACACAACGAACAAACCTTGATGTGAACTACAGGCCTTTGTTAATTATCAACACACAATACTGGATCCTCTGGAGTTGGGCTTGAGGGCCTATGACAAGACATGCAGAATTTCTCTATACTTTGTGCTTCATTTCTAGATAAACATAAACTGCTCATCACCAGCCTCTTCATATTTACAACATTTACAACTCTAGAAACAACTTACTAGAATGAAAAATTTAAGAAATCAAGCAGGAGGGCTTTATGGTTGTGAATCCTAGTCTTTGGGGTGGAAATACTGGAGTGGTGTGGTGTATGGTATACTTCTAGTTGTAGTATCCATTGTAGGCAGTATAAATTTTGAGAAGTAGAAAGGCTGATGTTTTTTGTTTTGTTTTGTTTTTTTTTTTAAAAAAAAAAAAGGACACAAGGGAAAAACAGAGTATAGGATTCAGAAGGACCAGATCATGACTGGCAACCAGGGAGACAGACAAGCAATTAAATGGAAGGAACAGCACAGAGAAACTGATAAAAGGTCATGGTAAAAATGGAAGAATTATAGCTCAAAGGAAAATACACATTAAAAGTGGGGCACTATAAAGGACTTAGAGCAATGCTTCTAACCACCATGTCATTTTAACACAGGGCTGCAGCAGCTACGCAGGATGGGTAGTCAAAGGGCATTATTTGAAGTTCTCATTGTCTTTCATGAATATAAGGGAGGAAACTATAGTGGGCTGTGACCCACGAACTTTTCAAAACTTTCTGGCGCTTGCTCACCTCTACTGATTTTTCTCTTGCCCATTTTCTATTTTTTCCTTCACAGAGAAGAATTGCTTTTTCATTCTAATGGTTTGTAGACACAGTATATTTAGATCAGAACAGCAATAAGATATACTGAAACAGTTCTGGTTTGATTCTTTCCCCAGTGTTATTTCCATCTTGTGTGAAGAGTTCAGTTAAGGGACAGGGAAGAAAGGAACAACTGGAGTTAAGTTATACTGATATATACTGTATGTAGTTCAGGTACCCACAAAATCTTTGCAACAAGGAGAGAAGGAAAGGGAAAGGGAGGGAGAGAGAGAAGTGGGGAAGAGGAAAGGGAACAGGAAAGGGAAAGGGAAGGGGAATGAATACTTTCTGCTGTTTGCAGTGAAGCAGAAAAATGCTTACTCTCTTTCCTGAAGGTCAAAACAAAGTTTCTGATAGGGTATTGGCAAAAGATATAGATCCTTGTATCTTTTGAGGATACAAAGATCCTTACAATGAATCTTACTCAATGAATAAAGAAAGATCTGAGGCACCAGGCTAGAAAAGGCATGCAGTGAAAGTGAGAAAACTGTTACCATTTTCTGACCACTGTCTGCATCAACACACATACCTTAAACTCCTCCTAGCCTAATGTATTTGCTTTTTTGCTAATGGAGATTTATGACCACTTCAGAGTCTTTTACAAAGTGGAGGTTGCTACCTACTAAGGGGGTCATGGAGTCAATTTAGTAGGTCTTAGACAACAGAGTATTCTAGTTGACCTTAGAAATACTTAATAATTTGGTCTTGATCCCTATGTTTGCTTAAAATAGTACTAACATCATTGGTTTTAAAATTCAAAAAATTATCACCCATGATAAGGATATTATTTCAGAAAACTATGTGTCCCAGTAGACATGTTCAAGAATAGGACTCTGAATGTGATGGCAAGTAGCTTAAAGTCACTAGAAATGGAGGAGGAGAGCCAGTTTGTTTTCCTCCTCCCTTACTGCAATTGCTCCCACCCTACCCTCAGCTTTAATGTTGCATTCGCTACCACCACAATGCCATTTGGCTGGAAGAAGGACATATCTCTCTGTGGTACCCTTCAGGACAAGTGGGTCCTGAGTCATTCTATTCTCCCTGTAACATATTCTGAGTCTACTTCAGTCCATTCTGTCCATGGTTGGTATTTGAAATGTTCTACTGTTCCTTAGACAGGAACCACTAAGTGCCAAAGCATCATGAAAAAAATTTCAGAATCACTTGGCACAACCGTTGGTTGAAGCATGACTAGAATATCCAAGGAGAATGGCCCTGGGGAATGTCTTTTTCAATATCTTTGATCATTCTGTGCTAAGAACAAAAAGCTGGATGATAGGTCTTTTACATTGATGGCAATAGAAATCTCAGTGAAAGGCTGGATCCTCCTTGAAGTTGATTCATGATGTGACTTATACCAATTCTGGGAAATATGATGATTGGAAATGAGGTTTATTTAAAATGTAATAAACAGTTTAAAGGTAATTTCTTATAGTGTTAAGTAGGTAATATGGAAATGATTTTGACCTACACTATTTTTTTTCTACAACCATTCTATTACAGAATTTTTGCATATGAACAACTTTCAATTTTGGTACCAAGCATTATTGTCCTTCCTGCAGCTGATTAACTTATTCTGGCATTTTGAAGTTCTTGATGAATGCTTTAATAGGAATCTATTCTCCAACCATTTGATACCCAGCAAATAAATTAAGGTTTGGCAGTACAATGCAATTTAATGTCATAGAGACATTGAAAATTATATTTATACAATCTTGAAGAAGAGAACTCATACGTTCTCATTTAAAAACTGTCTATAAATAAAACCATATGGTTTTAGCATTATGAGATCCATGTAAATCAATGGAGTAAAATGGAAAGTCCTGAAATAAGTTCATATGTTTAGAGTCAATTGATTTTCAACATGGTGCCAAGAACAACAACAGGGAAAGAATTGTCTCATCAAAACACAGTGCTAACCATATTGATAACCATATGTTCAAGATTGAAGTTGGATCACTGCCTCTAATCTATCACTATATAGGCAGTTTTAGTGACCTTAGATTTGGTAATGGGTTCTTAGCAAAAAATATAGCAAGAAAAATATATGCATATAGCTTCATCAAAACTGAAAGCTAGCCGGGCGTCAGTGGCTCATGCCTGTAATCCTAACTACTCAGGAGGCTAATATCTGAGGATCATGGTTCAAAGCCAGGCTGGGCAGGAAAGTCCATGAAACTCCTATCTCCAATAAACCAGCAGAAAACCGGAAGTGGCGCTGTAGCTCAAGTGGGAGAGCGCTAGCCTTGAGCTGTTGAGCTGAAGGACAACGTTCATGCCCAGAGTTCAAGCCCCACGACCAACCAAAAATAAAAGCAAAAACAAAAAAATCACTGAAAGCTATTTTAGGTCCAAAACACTGTCAAGAAAGTTTAAAAAAAGTAATGATAAAAATATTTGAGAAGGGGCTGGGAAGGTGGCTCAGTGGTAGAGTGCTTGCCTTGCATGCCTGAGGCCCTGGGTTCGATTCCTCAGCACCACATAAGCAAAAAGAAAAAA
>NW_012267228.1:22781377-22791252 GCF_000151885.1 Dipodomys ordii
AAAAAAAACTTAAATCCACTTTTACTCAAGCATACTGGAATGGAAAAGCCAGCTATGTGAAGCTGATTAAGGGGAAATGATAAGGAGCTGACCTCTAAACAAATGTCCTGAGTAAAGGCCAAGAGGCTACCTAGCATGATACTAGATTCAGTTCCACAGAGTAGGTTGAGGGGCTCGGTAGAGCTCCTAGCATGACTCCTCCTTGGCCTACCATAACATCCTGGAGTCCCTTCACTAACAAAGCCAGGCTAGTAGTGCAGAACAACTGGATGTTAACAGAGTTAGTCCCAGGTCATCTGGAAAAATAAGGAATGGGGACGAGCTGCAGCCTGTGGTTAGATGGGGAGCAGTATTTTAGCAATTGACGGCTTAAGTGAGTGAGAACACATGGCCAAAACATGCGCCATTCATTCAGGCTTTACTACACTCTCAGCCTTGCTTGCAGTTCAGTGGTTTCCCTCTTGTCAGGTTCTGGCAAATAGAGTATGAGCATATTATGTCACTTTTAGAAGAAGACATTTGCTGTGGAGTGCTGAAGGACTATAAAAACAGAGGACACCAAAAAAGACACCTAAAAGTTACAGATAGCAGACCTACTATTGAGCAATGCCACTTGGCCTTGGCTGTGTTAAGCCCCTCATAGATTATCTTTAATTCTTCTAATGTAGAAATCGGAACTAGGAAGCATGGTACTGGCATAACGAAAGCTCTAATACACATAGATACAGAGAAAGAAATATATATTTAAATCTCAGATAACAGGCAATGGAGCTGAGCTGGTTGAAGGCAGACCCTGAGTCCACCATATTGAAAGCAGATGATTAGTGTACGTTTGTTGTCCATGGCTACAATACATATGGTGGAGTTGTGAGAAAATGAACTAAGGGAGGAACTGGCTAGATAAATAAGGAACTCTAAATTCAGAACCTTGTATCCCCAATGGCCAATTAAACCTCTCAATTGGGTAAAATGACTCCAGCGCAAAAAAGCAAATCTATGGGATGGTTTTCCCTACTTACTGTTTTCCCACAGCCTCAAGGCAGCTTCATTCAGGTAGACTTGCAGAAAATTTGAAAATTGTGCCTCAAAGAAATTTCAAGCAAGGTTACTGATAATGGAACATACTGGAAGTAATCATCAGAAGCTTTGTGAATTCATTGCCAAAGGAACCCAGAGGCTGGGATGCCGGAAATCAAGACACTTTACATGGCTCTTCTACATTTCTCTCATACCGGAAGTAGGCTGAGGAAACTATGCAGCCATTGAGGAAGAAATATTGCCCAGTCTCTACATTGATCAGGCTCAAGGAAGGTAAAAGGAAATAGAGTAATCCCTCCAAGGGCCACACTAGAATCTATTGGAGAACAATTGACAAAGGAATCCCTTTTAGAACACCTAGACAAGGACCCACCCAGCTGGGAGGAGAGACTGCCTTCAGATTCCTGTGAACCAATAGCTGCTGAGTGATTCCATTTTTCCCCTCTTTCTCAATAAGTAGAAATTATTTGGAAGTCCAGTAAGTGGGCTTACTGAATTATCCTTAGATGGCCAAACCAAGAGTAATCACACTCAGACTTAAATGGATATTATCTAGACAGAAGGGTTTTTGAGTTGGATGCAATGACATAAGGCTGCATCCACTTTTTACCCTTGGGAAGAGTCATTTATCTTCTATTTGTAAAGAGAGGTGCTATAGGGCTAATAATTAGAGGGACAGACTGTGGTGCAATAGGTCATCTAGGCACTGTTCTGTATTTCCCACCCTCTCAGATGCTGAGGTTATGGTCACATCAAAGTTTTTGTGAATGGAATGTGAGTTGATATGGTTTTTCTGTCACACTCTCCCCTCATTTTTGAGGCATTGCATGTTTCTGATAGCATAGTTGTAAGGGCACCAGAGTTTGAATGACTTTATCTGAATAAGAGATAATCATGGGCTTATTAAGCCCTCAAAAATTTGGTTCTTACAGCTCTAGGTATAAGTCTCACTGCACAAAAGACTTATTTGTTTTATGATAAAGATGAGGTCATGAAGAAGCGAACTTCAGGGCCTAATGTGGTGATGTCAGCATGAAGACTGACCGAGAGATTCTGAAGAAGGCTCAGAGCTAGGTATTTTGGGCAACTCAGTTTGGAAACTCTGAGCTGCTTCAAGTCACTTGTTTAAAAAATGATGAGTGTAGTTGTGGAGGTGGGAGGGAAGGGAGGATAGAGGAAAACAAAAGAGGAGGTAACAATGCTTGATAGGAAATGTACTCATTACCTTGCTCATGTAACTGTAACCCCTCTGTACAGTATTTTTACAATAAAAATTATTTTAAAAAATGATGAAAGCAGATACAGTGGTTCCTGCCTGTAGTCCTAACTACTCAGAAGACTGAAATACAGAGGGCTGTAATTCAAAGCCAGCCCAAGCAAAAAGTTTGTGAAAAATCTCATCTCAACCAACAAAAAACCATGTATGGTAGCACATGCCTGTTTTCCCAGCTAGAACAGGAAATGGAAATAGAAGGATCACAGAGTAGGGGAAAAATACAAGAATTATTTTTTTAAATAGCAAAAAAGAAAGAAAGAAAGAAAAAAGGGCATGAGGCTGTGGCTCAAGTGTTATAGCACCTGTCTAGTAATTCAAGGCCCTGAATTTAAACCCTAATACTGACAAAAATAAAATCAAAGCACAACAAAAGTTTAAAAAGATAGAACCACATTGCCCAAGTCTTTCTAGTCATCATATGGTTTTCTTCCATCTAAGTATTAGCTCACGTGTACCTTTCCCCATTAAAATTTCAAATCAAAGCACTCATTCTGAAATCTGGGGGGGCGGGGGGGCGGTGTCTAAATTGGGGAATAAGATCATTAAAAAAGATTCCTCCTCCCCATCTTAAAAAGTGGGCCCCACCTGCATATGGCCCCAGCCTGATAGGTTCCATCCAACCAAAATGAGTGCCCCAAGTTATTGCTTATAATAATGATTATCCTGTAGAATATTCTGATTTCCTTGAAAAAGTAGTGTTATAGATTATCCCTAGCAGACACACCAAATAAGCTTGCTCAAGTGGAACAGAAAGGAAAAGAAATTTTAGTAGCTGTAGGCAACCATGAATTCTAATTAGAGTATTTTATTTCCCTACATCATTCCCTAAGCTTTTCACTGTGCGTGGGTTACTTTCAATTTCCCTGTGTGTCCAATTCCTCATGCCAGCTGATCATCTAACAATTCAATTCTGATTCTCTCCTGAGTCCGTGCACAGACCCTATAGGTGAAAGGCTAATGCTGGTTAACCTTGAGTCCACAAGTTAAGAACTCAATCCCACAGTGTCCAGATGCCAGCCATACATGCAATATTTAAGCTAACCATGTTTCTGCTCAGCCCACAACAAAATTCAGGGGCTCCCATGACTGCCCCCTACAGGTTTCATAATTATCTACGACTACTCACAGAACTAAGGAAGGTGTTCTTCTGTTACTGGTTACTGAAGACACAACTTAGAAAGTACCAAATGGAGGAGATGCACAGGATAAGGAATGGGGATGAGGGGGGTGGGGAATCCATTCCCTTTTTGGGTGAACCACCCTCCCAGCACCTCAGGGTCTTCATTAGCTTGAAAGCTCTCTGAACCACACTATTTGAGAGTTTTGTTTTGGCTTTGTGTGTGTTTGTGCACTAGAGTTTAAACTCTGAAACTGAGTCCTTAGGTTTTCCTTTTGCTCAAAGCTGGCATTCTGCCACTTGACCCACACTTCCATTTCCTGCTTTTTGGTGGTTAATTGAAGATAACAGTCTCATGGACCTTTCTTAGTAGGCTGTCTTCAAACTATGATCCTTGGGGCTGGGAATGTGGCCTAGTAGTAGAGTGCTGGCCTAGCATGCTTGAAGCACTGGGTTCAATTCCTCAGTACTACATAAACAGAAAAATCCGGAAGTGGCCCTGTGGCTCAAGTGGTAGAGTGCTAGCCTTGAGCAAAAGAAGCTCAGGGACAGTTCCCAGGTCCTGAGTTTAAGCCCCAGGACAGGCAAAAAAACAAAAACAAAACACACACACCAAAAAACTATAATCCTCTAATCTGTCTCCTAATTAGCTAAGGTTATATGCATGAGCCACTGGTGCCCAACTAGTTCCGTGTTTTTAAGGATCATGTTTTTAGGATCATGGCCACTAAGGATTGAACTCAACTTCCAGGCCTTTCTCCTCCCTAGAAATGGGGAGGAAGAATGAGGCTGAAGAGTTTACTTCCCTACTCACGTGATGGTTCTTCTGGGTAGTAGTCCAGATGCTACATGACAATGGGGGTTGGGGGTATCCAAGAATAATCTCAGTAGCATAAAAACATATGGGGTTAAAGGGATGCATTCTAAAGAACAGAAGACATTCAGATTGTTCAAGAAATGCCAAGGGCTTTAGGAACTCTGTGGTAGGAAGCAAGGATAAAGACCACATCTAATTTTCCTTACATTATACTGTATTTCACAAGGAATCCTTTTAATTGACATGAAGAGATATAAAGAACTTGGATGCTCTTAACACATAGAGGTCCTTCAGATTTTGGTACTATAAGAGCTGGGAGGAGACCTTTCTTTTTTGAAGAACTCAGATGGCTTATCAGCAGCTCCTTCTGAGGACCCTTTTGTTGCTATTAGCATGTTGACTACAACTATAGTTACCTGGTGACAGGATAAAATTACGGATAGCAGTTGCATTTTTCCTACCTCCTGCTTGGTAGTCAATTTTCTTGAATAAACCTTCTTCCAAAGAGTATGTAATTTTGATACCTGTTTAATTTCAACCCTTCACTCTTGTTTGACAGAGTGATTTCTCACCCTTTTTTAGACAGTGCCACACACCCTTCAATTGAGTTTCTTCTCCCTGCTGTTAAGACACTTGTTCTGCCCGCAATATTTGGGGAAGCAGCTCTCCAAAAGCTGTTAAGTTTAATCGAGACTGCTTGTGTGCAAACGCACATGCATACATGCTCACACAGAAGTTTTTAATCCTTTCTTACACACAAAGAAGGAACTCTTTCAGTATTCTTTATCTCCCAGTTTGTTAAATATTTATACCATATCCTTCCTTACAAAGAAAACTTCCACTTAAGCAGATCCAAAACTTACAATATATAGATTCTTCTTCAGGGAAATCTAAACATAGAATCAATCCATAGTGATTTTCTCCTGACTTGAAATAGTCTACTATAAACAAGAAGGCACTACAACTTCTTATCTACTATCAACTTCTTTTATAAATGATTCTTGAAAATCCATAAAAGCTTGCCTAGTTATTCAACTAAGGTCTTGGTATACAGGTCTATAACCAGGTCTTATAACTAGAATACACATACACACACACACACACACACACACACACACACACAAGCAAATTATTTCTTTTACTGACTACACTGAAATCAGAAACAAAACCAAAAACAACATTCATGGAAAAAATATTTTCTCACCAAAATCCTTACAGCTACTATCAAAACATATGTCTAGGTTTAAAGCTCATTTCTCTTTTGCCCTTTCATTGAAATGGGAACATTGGTTGGAAACAAAACAAACTTATAAATCTCTACACGCAGGAAATGGTTAGAAAACTTATTTCACTCTTTTGTATTTTCCTCTCAAATAGTGCTTGCATTTTATCACATCTTTTGGAATGCTCATTAAGAAATTTTGTTTTGGAAAAATCAATTTCAACTTACTTTGTTTTTTTTAATTGTGAAAATACCATACAGAGGGGTTACAATTACATGGGCAAGATAACGAGTACATTTCTTATCAAGCATTGGTGCCTCCTCCTTTGTTTCCTCTTCCCATCCCTTCCCATAACCTCCCCCCTGCCACCCTCCCTCCCTAGTCCTCCCTCCTCTGCCCCCACCAGAGTTGTAAAGTTCATTTTTTGACATAACGACTTGTACATTGTTGCAATGGGCCCACCTGTATCCCTATTTAAACGATTTGTTTTTTCCCTTCCCCTCCACAAATTATACCAACATCAAATACAGTGAAAGCAGGGGTTATATCGTGGGGGAAGGACATACAAAGCAACAAAGAAATCATCTTATAAATATGTTAGAAACAATTACATGAAAGAACAAAAAAAACATTTGAATACTTATCTTGGGGTTCATTTCCTTAACATCAACTTATAAGCTTTGCCTTTCTCTGACGTCCTGCATACCAACCATCATAAGCAATGAACTGAGATGTATTCAGCAGGCTTAGGAGGGGAGAGAAGAGAGGCAACCTATGTTTGTGTAACCCAAATACAATGGAGATTTCATGTGACTTGTCCTCCCCATTGAGTCATAGTTCAGCAGACAGGTCCGTTAGCCAAAGTCTCTAAACATTCATCTCTCAAAGAACAACAATAAAACCCTGATGAAAACTAGAAGAATTCCTGAAATCTCTCTACTCTCTAGGGCAATATGTTAAGGACTGGGTAGGAAGAAGGGAGAAGAGGAAGGAGGGAAGAAGAGAGCACTACAGAAACTCAAGTATAGATATGAACACCTGTAAAGCCTTATGTACATAAATGTATATGTCATATATCAGTCCTGAGTTCTCATCATTCTTCCTCAAGTTCTCAAGAAGGATAAAGAGAAGGGAAACTGAGCCAGCACAGGCAGAAGTTTTCTTTTAGGGCAGGGTAGTGTTAAAAAGTAAAGTGAGCAGAACCTCACTCCTATGTTGGCACATTTGTGCCCTCTATTGATCCACCATTTCTTATTTTCGCCTGTAGATTATCAAACTACTGTGGTCTCCTCTTCATGACTATATAATTCATGCTGAATTACTGTTTTAATTCACCTTTCAAAGCCCAACCAATTACAAGACTATCTCAAGCATCATGGAATTCCATTAGAGGCGCACACCTCTTGCAGGAGGAAGGAGTAGCAGAATCAGGCCATTATCCACACAAAAAGAGTTCTGGTCCAAATTAATAAAGGCATCTAATAACAAGTGGAGTTTGCCTTTTTTTCTGAAACAGAGACAACCATGGAACTAATATTCCCTTCTGTCCAGAGTAGTGCATAGTTGAACACTGATGCAGGTGTCTGCATATATTTGCATTCTAGATAATTGGAGC
This sequence comes from Dipodomys ordii, assembly GCF_000151885.1. NCBI lineage: Eukaryota > Metazoa > Chordata > Mammalia > Rodentia > Heteromyidae > Dipodomys > Dipodomys ordii. Next base: position 22,788,464 of record NW_012267228.1, read on the forward strand.
AAGTCTGAGAAACTTACAGGGACTGTCTGCGGAATTAAAATTTTCAGTCTTCTAAAAGGCATGAACATAGAAGGGCCATCTTGAAACCCAATGGAATTAACTTTTTTTTTCTTTTTTTATAGCTCTTGTGGTTCTCCGTTAATAGTCACATGAGATTTCCCTAACTAACGCTTCTTTTCAGACAAGGATTATGTCTGGAGACATGTGCCTACACCTGTGGTATACCAATCCACAAGATAAACATGGAATATCTTCCCAAATTTCAGTTTAATATATATTTTGGAGGAAGACCTAGCAGAAAGTATGGTTGAAAATCATGAGTTTTAAATTTTAACATAGAAAGTCAATTAGTTTTAAGCACTATACTTTTATTCTCTTCAACTACTCTAGATAACCATATGAAACCTTTGAGCAACTTCTCTACCCATTCTAGATCGTCCAAATTCCATCAACCTCTTTGCCTTGTCCATAGATCCTGCTTTACTAGAATAAGCATTAACTTTACATCTTAAGATTGTCATCTAAGGATGCTCAAGGAAACAAGACACTCAGTGTTACTGTTTGACTTGTAAGATCTATAATACCATCACGGCCCCCTATTTGAGGACAACAAGAATTTATTATGCATTTCTTTACTTCTTTGGGGGAAAACTAATGTATTCCATTCACGTTGGCACTGAGAATTATGACTATTACCTACTTTCCTTTTGTTAGGAGACTCAAATCCAAACAAGCTATCACAATACCAAAAGTTCTTAGACTTTTTTATTTTTTTAAATGTTGTATCTATCTTCCAGACCTTAAACATTTTCCTAATATATTTCCTGCCTCTTATCTGCTTTAAGTATCTGTAGTTTCTCCCCCCACCCCATTTATGGTATGTGTTTGCACATAATACTTTGAATTTTTTATGGAAGGAGTTTGAAAGTATACATCTGGCATCTGGGTGTGATAGGATTATAATAGGGCTTTACATTATTTAACAGAACTCTCACTGCAACACCATGAGGCAAGCATTGTTCTATAAATGTGCAGTAACTTTGTACAAGGCTACATGCCTATAAAATTGCTGAACCCAAAAATAAACTTTTTATCTGTCTCTCTCCAGGCTCCATCGTCACTGTTAGCTGGTTCATAAGTTCATCTAGTCAGCACTCCTGCTGGGGAAGGGAAGCATGCCTGACTGCCCCACCACATCTGGACCCTGCTGTCATCAAATGTCTCCATCTGAAATGTCTCCATGGGCTTCACCACGTTTTTCCAAGTTGCATGGACTCTGGCCCTTTCAAGAAGGGTCTCATTAGTTATGAGCATTTAAAAGAAACCCACCCCTAGTAGAAGCAAAGAAAAAGAAGCAGAGCAATATCAAGAGATCTACTGACTCATCTGTGGGAAGGAGAGCAAAGGAATTTGTGCACAGATTCTGTATTTACCTCTTAGATCTGCCACTTGACTTTAAATTGAGAAAGGTTTTCTCAACGTGGCAGAAAACATGAAAATAACAGCTTCCATTTTGTATAGCCATCTATGATCCAAAAGAGAGAGAGAGAAAAAAATGCTCATGTCCTCATGTCTGCAACAAAAATAGTTAACATGCTGATTCGCTTGCTTAGGTATCTTAAGTATCAGGCCAACCCCTTAATCAATCACTGTGGAGGGAGATTTTGTTCAGTTCCATCAGCCTGTCTTTTGTTTCTACTCCTGCCTTTGGCAAAAAGGTATCACATGATGGATAGCCCCACTGCCATCACATGGAATGAGGGAGAATATAATCAATCAGAAAAGGAATGCTAGAAAGATAAAACTATATCTACAGAAGTCTCTGTATATTAGCTCTCATAAAGCTGTGAACCAAAATATTCACTGCATTATGGAAGCACAAGCAGAGAGAACACAGTAAGAGAATCCGAAGAGTAGATGGGAGAATTTTCTAACATGCCTCAAATGGCTGCCTTCTTCTCTGACCAATGTTGAAAGTGGATCTTCTTTACTAACCGTGACAAAGCAATTTGCCTTCTGATAATGTCAAGAATAGTATGATTAAGCATGGCTATTGTTTGCCAATCGGGTAGCCTGTTTTTCTCCATGTCATGATAGAATTATTTCCCACTTTTATCTTAAGAAATAATAGACAATGATCCATCCACCTAATTGGTCTGTACCTTACTATTCCCATTTTAAAACATTTACAAATGATAATTTATTGCATAATGAGCATGTAAGGATTTGAGAGGTCAGTGTAAGACAATATGTGTCATGGTAGAAGCTCAGTAATGATGCTTGCTTTTATCCTAAAGGGCTAGGCTGTCTGATCCTGGGCATGTGGCTAGTCTAATCCCAAGAGGCATTCCACTTAGAAGGGGAAGATAACCACAGATTTCCAGAGCAGTAGTGCCCTGAAATCTGAATTGTTGTCCAATTTAACCAGTGCCTGAGTGCATATTAATTATGAGACCAGTGACTTAGGGTTTGGAGACCATAGTTGGACTATATTTGTTAATAAATTGTTTTGTAATCCAGATGTTCTATCCAGAAGATTTGAGGTTGAAAAAATCCTTAAATTTTAACATAAAACCCATCATTTAAAACTCAGAAATAGATTCCCACAGAAATATTCTCTTTTTTGCCATTTTTTTATTGTGAAAATACTATACAGAGGGGTTACAATTACATGGGCCAGATGAGTACATTTCTTATCAAGCATTGTAGCCTTCTACTTTGTTTCCCCTTCCCATCCCATCTCCCCCCTCCCCCACACCCAATCTCCCTCCCCCCCACTCAACCCTCCC
>NW_012267228.1:22792383-22799686 GCF_000151885.1 Dipodomys ordii
GTTCTAACTGGGGTGAGGTGATATCTCAATGTTGTTTTGATTTGCATTTCTTTTATGGCTAGGGATGTTGAACATTTCTTCATGTGTTTATTGGCCATCCTTCTTTCTTCTTCAGAGAAGTTTCTCTTTAAGTCTTTCGCCACTTATTTATTGGGCAGTTGAGAAATATTCTCTTAAAACTAATTTCTCAGGTATATTTCTAGGAGTGCCAAAATCCTTGATAGCCAAAATATAACATTTTTAATTGCATTGTTATAGGCTACAAAAACAACTTTTGATGTGATACTGAAGAATTAAAAGTGAATAAAAAGTGAACATGACATCAAAGGCAAAATAAATACCAAAGTAAATATCACTGTATCTGGGATAAGAACTGAAGCCTTCTAGAGTCTCTAGTTAATTGCTCAAGTCATATGCTTGATATTTTAGTTATGACTATGAAGACTTACCTCATGGGCATAGGGTTAAGCACCAGTGAGTGATTTCATGGGCTTTTCCCCTTTTAGCTCCTGGAAGCTATTTACCAATCTTAACTGTGTTTAGTATAAATTTGTGAATTTAAAGGCTCTCGTAAAGGGAAAAATTTTGTTATGGACCCCCCCCCATAATGTCAGCTTATGTATTCTGTATATTCTTAGTAGTGTAAAATACATAATTACAATTATTACTCTGATTTAACTATAAGCCCACACATAAGTTAGGAGTATACCAAACACTCAGAGTAACATAAAGTTAAGGAAATTTATTCAGTTAGATGAAATTTCCACTTACAATATAAATATGTACTGCTTTTTGTATTCTTTTTAATTTGGTAAGGTCATATCAACTTACTATTTACAAATGCCAGGGAGTCGTCTCCCTTTTCATGGGCCATCAGCATTGTTTATATCCAGTCCACTTCTGTTCCTGTCTCTAGTGATACATGTTCCCTATGACTGACAGTCAGGCTGTAGGCTAGTGGCATGTCAGACTCTGACTCCGATCACTTTGCCCAAGTAACTTTATGCCCTGTCTTACATGATCACACCAAACCTTGAACTTGTACTTGGGAATAAACTGATTGAGAAACAGTCAGCTGGCAAGGTCAAAAGTGGTGGAATATAAACTACCCTTAGCATGTGAAGTCTGAATTTCAAGGAGGGAAAATTTCTGATATCTTCCCCCATTTTCCTCTCACTCATCTTGTACCTAAAAATTCATAAGTGTCCAGATTAAAAAATATAACACCCCACAGTGTACCTTCTGAGAAAAAGAGAAGCCAATACACAACTATTCAGAAATACATAAGTAAAAGCCCCAAATAATAAGATTTGTAAAAGTCATTTTTATGAACATTTCATGGTGGAGGATTTCACAGCCTATAAGAATTTATTAGTAGTCAAGAAAAGCTCTATGAATAAATTAGGCTAACTGTGAGACAATGTGTTAAGAAAGGACAGAACTATTTGCTCAAAAGCTCTGGAAAAGAGCTTAAATCGTGTTTGTTACATGTGGATTACCAATTCAGATAGAATTCACTCTTTTAACAAATGTTTATTGCTGAGCATGTGGTAGGCTGAAGTGAACAGCACAGTTATGGTCCCTGTCTCTCAGAGTTTACAGTGTAGTAGGAGACATGGTTAGCAAACAAGAGAACAAATGTACCACAAACAGACAGTGATGCCATATAGAATGCTGGGAAGAGCGGCTGAGCCCATTCTTTTTCTCTTACATATAGAGCTAACTCAATGATCCAACCTCTGATGTTTCATAAACATGATGTCAATCATCTAGAAAAGGTCAGATCAGGTGATGTTTGGGAAATGAATCCTAAGATATGTATCCAAATGTTTTTGTTTCTAACACATAAGATTATATCTTTGTTGCTTTGTATGTCCCTCCCCCACAGTATAACCCCTGCTTTCACTGTATTTGATGGTGGTATAATTTGTGGAGGGGAAGGGGAAAAAATGATTTAAATAGGGATACAGGTGGACCCATTGCAACAATGACATTATTTCGAAAAATGAACTTTACAACTTTGGTGGGGGAGGAGGATTGGGTGGGGGGGTGGGGGGGTAGGATGGGAAGGGATGGGAAGGGGAAACAGAGGAGGAGGCTACAATGCTTGATAAGAAATCTGCTCATTATCTTGCCCATGTAATTATAACCCCTCTGTACAGTATTTTCACAATAAAAAAAAGAAAAGAAAAAAAAGAATGGCAATCATCTGTAGAACATCAGCTCTGGAATAGAATTAGCCACAGCTAGAGAGTTCCAGGTTAAGTGATCGGATACCTAAATGTTAGTTTAGGCTAATCAAATACCTCAAGCAGAGGTGTGTTGAGAGGCAATACAAAATAGTGGAAAGAGCAAGCTGAGGCATCAGGTAAATATAGTACGAAATTCTGGTTCTACTATGTACTAGGCAAGTGTCCTTGGACAAGGCACTTGATCTCTCTGGGTCTGAGATTCTTTATATGATTTAAGGGGAAATTGTTCTTCATTCAGAGGGTTCTAGTCAAAATGAGCTAGTAAAATATATATTATTTTCCCATTGCTGAACATACTAAGTAGATGCTCGAAGAGGTAGCTATGATATGTGTCAAGAAATGTAGTTCCTCACTCTAAAAGATATCCATAGGCTACATGATGGCAGGTTCTTCTGTGAAGCCAGCTGAGGCTATTTCTTTTTCCTTGTCTTTCTCCCCTTGAGATGAAAATCTATACTGTTACCCAAGATGAATGTGTTCCTAGCTGAGCGCTAAAGTGTTGACAAAAATATTTTGTGTACAGAATCTTAGTGGAACACATATATTAATTTTCTGGGCTCATTGGTCTTGTGCCTGTTGCAGTTTAGATTTGCTCAGAATACTTTCTAGCATCTTCTATGGTTCCTCTCTGGTGCTTGCTTGCTTTCCTCTGGGGTTGTGTGTAATCACAGCCCTGGCATGTAGAAGCTTTTACACATGGATTTGAATACAGATGGTCTCAAACAATATCAATCTGGCCTTTTCCTATAGTGCCAATGTCTGGTTTTATATTCATTAATGACTTATCTCTCTCATCCCACTGATGGCGATGGCTAAGTGGTTGTTTTATGCTAGGCTCTGTTATGATCCTTTGTGTATGTTACCTTGTCTTCTTACCAGAACCCAGTGTGGATGCTGAGGAGACTGGGTGAAGTACACAGGTGCCATGTCTGAAAGTTAGTAATCACAGCAGCTTTTCCAAGCAGGCTAATTTCTCTTTTACCCTGTATAGAAACCATCTTCCAGAGAAACATCTCCTTAAAACCTAAGGCAATTTTATTCCAAATGCTACACTTAGTAAATCCAGTGGCTACTTACACAAGTGTGTGTGTGTGTGTGTGTGTATGTGTGTGTGTGTGTGTGTGTGTGTAAATAAACTATATGCATGGGGATTTCAGAACTCAGGGATCTCTGGGAAAATATTTAGTGTCCAAGGATTTCTGCAGGATTACTTTTAGGATGTAAGTTCTCTGGAACAGGAGCCCGTTATTTTACATATATTCAGTGCCTATCCATATACTTGGAACTTGGTAAGTTTTCATCACTTCTCCTTAGATGAATAGATGAGCAGAGGCTTTGAAATCATAGGAGAGCCGCCACAACCATAAAACAAACTGGAACAGCTCTCTAAAGAAAGGGCTACGGGATATCACAGTGGGCCCAAGAGGCCTGAGTGCAAGGTCCAAGGCATCTTGGAAAGTTCAGCTTTCCATGCCTTGCAAGAGACACTGAGAGAACAATGCAGTGTTTGGGAGAAATCAAAATAACAGAGAGCCAAGACTGAGTGGTGGTGGTGAAGGCAGCACTAGAATTGCAAAGGTGCTCTGTGTCAGCAGATAAAAATAGCTTCAATGCAGTCCAAACTTGGAGGCATCAGTGGACAAGAAGGAGAAGTATGACGTTCACTTGTCTGAGCCAGAGTGTGTGGAAGGAAATAGAAGGCGGCAGCTCAGTGGGACTCCATTCCAGTTTAAATACTACACCTAAGATGTTGAGGTACGTTTCATAGGAAGATATTCCCCAAAGGTGGAGACATATCATTCACTCACTGTGTATGCACATATTGATCAGAGATACAGACACAGCTACCAGCCAACTCCCTTTAACCTTACATGAAGCCCAGTTGAAAGTTTCAGTTGATGTGAGGCCAACAGAATAACATCAATGTAATCTGTGATAATTGCCATTCGTCAGGATCTCCCAAGGAGAAAGGTGACACCCTCAAGGTGGAACAATCCAAAGCGGCGTGTCATAAAGAGACTGTTGACTAAATACTTGTGAAGGAGAACCACAAGGGCCGACACAATGATTTAGAGAGATTAAAGTCACAGCTGTCACCATTTCTAGGCCTCAGAAACCATGGGAGAAGCACAGAGAAAGTTACCTTTAGGTGAACAGTAAGCTTTGGTCAAGGGACACTGATTACTCTGACTCTTCTAGGAATGAGCCAAGGAACCAAGCCCTATACCCACCATTTCCCTCCTTCTGGAACACTGCTTGACTCTTCCTTCAGCCCACTATTCTGTTTATAGGTTTGTCCTACTGGGCAGAAAGCCACCGGAGGGGAGGGACAGAGATTTAGAGAGACAGACAATAACTAAACAATCACCCCATTTGTAAACAGGGGAGGAGGTCTAATCCCAGGCAGAGAGCACATCAGGCATATTATATCAAACTGGAAAGTAATACTTTTATTTTGTTTCCATTGCATGTATTTTAACACAGCTTCTATTATGATAGATAGTACAGGTTTTCTATTTACTTAGAGATAACCTTTCTTTTTAGAATATGTAAGTCTAAAAAAGTGAGTCCATTTAAAGATATATAGGACACAAATAACAGCACAGGTAGAAAGGGGAAATAGCAAAGATAATGGAGTTGGTATGACTAATGTTTGAGAAAGCCTCCTAGAAGACGAGATGCTATTGACAGTACTTGAGCAAGGGGGTGATAAGATCAAGGCTCTAGATAGCTTGATGCACCTGCAGCATATACAATAGAAAGAGAGAGATGGGAGGTGAGAGTCCATAATGAAGAGCCAATGAGGCTGGAGCAGAAGGGTGGAGGGAAAAGAATTGGGGGAGAAAGAGTAGAATCAGCATTATTTGGTAATTTATCGCATGGAGGGCAGCAAGCTGCAAAGCAAAAGATAATAGCTACGACCAAAATTGCCTCTAAACAACATCTATTACCAGGAATATTAGGACTGAAGTATGAAAACAATGAGACAACAATGAAGTCCTGTTGAACAGGTAGAACACTGTGTAATTCATCTCCTGTGAGGCCATCTCTGATCAAAGAAAAACAAGAACATTTATCTAATGTGGGCCAAAGCCTGATGTTTCTCCAGAACAGCTGGGGTTTGTTTTTCTGATTTGCAGCAGAAAAATTGGGAAGGTCATCCAGGCTTGGCGTCTAGCACCAGGAGGGCAATTTTCATGCCTTATATCAGCACCATAGTGGAGGTGTTTTTATAGTGTGCAGATACTTGGAATGTTTATTTAGAGCTTTGGAGTAAGCCAGGAGATCTATTTCCTGAAAAGACTATTTAGTTAGAAAAATGCAGTCAAATAGACATAATCATCCAAGTGTCACGTAAAAATAATTTGAAACTACAAGTTAGGAAATAGCGGCTTATCAAGTTTGAAACAAAGCTTTGGCTCATAAGAAATTTAAAACTCATTGCCCAATTAAACCCACACAATTGTATGTGCATGCACACAGACACACAAACAAACAGACACACACAGACACAGACACACACATACACATATTTCCAGACTATGCTTCACTTGGATAAAAATGTCTTTCAATTATCTCAAGTTTTAGCTCCCTGAGAGTTTTAACCATCATGCTTTCAAATGAATCAGTGACTCACAGGCTTTGAGAGAAGGAAAAGACCCACCAGATTATCAAGTCTGTCCCAAAAGATATCCCTGCAGTTCCCTTTCAATTGCTTTATTCTGTTCCTGTTTTAAATGACTCCAGCAAGGGGACTCTTCATCAATCTAAGAGGCCCATGGGAGCCCTTTCTCAGCCTAAGAGTCCTCATTTTAGAAAACATATTCTGATATGAAGTCTTGTTACACCACTTGCGTCTCCCAATGGGCCCTTTCTTCTTCTCTGCATTTATGCCCTTCAGCCCCTCCAGATGCCAGGAATGGCAACAGCATTCTCATCACTTACTCTCTTTTTTCTCTTCATCATTTTTTTAAAAAAAATTCTATTCTTTAATCTGAAGATCTCTGTGCTTTTATCTGCTTCTCTAGTCCACATCACCATAGTAACTGAAGGCTTTGACATGACTTCCATTTCAATAGAGCCTCTCAGACACCAGCTATTTGTCCTTGTGACCTTCAGCTCTGGTCCAGAATGTTACTTTTTAAGGTTCTTGAGCATTTTAGAACTTCGTGGATGCTCAGGTACTCATCTGGTAGCCAGGGCCTGCCACAAAACGTATATATAATTACCAAACAATAAATGTGGGGGGCTGGAGGTCAATGTGGTAAAGGCCCTTACTTCTCCTGGATTACCATGAAAAAAAGAAAAGTTCTCTGTGTATTTCTCCAGATTCAGAAGTGTTAGAAAGAACACACTGTCAAGAATCATTCACTTCAAAACCAGTCTAAGCTTCTGGATCTTATATTTGCCAAAAGAAGAAGTTAGATAGCATGCCATCAGAAGAATACTTTGTTCACAAACATACCATGGCAGTTTCAATTTGAAGAAATAATACCAATGGCCTTATCTCAGGCTGCCGGTTTCAGCAAAAGAAAGCACAGGATGCCTAATTACATTTGAAATGTAGATAAATGAACACTGTGTAGTATAAGTATCTCCTTGATGCAATATTTGGGACATACTTAGGTTTTAAATTGCTTTTTCTCTCCCCTCAGGTTCAAATTTAACTGATAAACTGGACATAATGGTACATGCCTGTAATCCCAAGTACAGTACTTGGGAGGCTGAGTTAGAAGTGTATCTTGAGCCAGTTCAAGGCCAGCCTGACCAACCATGTAGACTTTTACAAAACCAAAAATGCTGTTTCATATTTTACCTGGTCATTCCACTCTCTTTCTCACCTTGAAAAGTCATCATTAAGCACCTAGTCTATCAGGTACCCTGATAGATTTGTTTAGAGCTCCCATCCAGATAGTTCCAATGTGCAGAATTCCTTATTCCTCAAGGTTACTTAACACTCCAAACATAACCAAATGAGAAATTACTGAGGCTTGAACCACACACACACACACACACACACACACACACACACACACACACACACACACACA
>NW_012267228.1:22799736-22825891 GCF_000151885.1 Dipodomys ordii
ACACACACACACACACACACACACACACACACACACACACACACACACACACAGAGTGAAAACATAAACTATAGATTGGAAGAAAATATAGTCAAAAGAGAAGTCTCCACACAGGCTGAGAAGTCTCTACACAGGCTGAGCAATAATATAGCCAGAAGACAACTTATGCAGCTGAGCAGTTGAAATGAGGCCATCACAAATCAAATTCTACCATGAATATAAAATATATACCACAGTTCAAAGACTTCCTTAATAATTTTTATATTGGAACATTATAGGTACACCTAGATAAATTAGATAAATTTCACCAAACTAAGTGATTAAAAACAATTATTACCAGTTTCATTTACTTTCTTGTCTTGTATTTGTAGGTGTGTGTCTGTTTTATTTTTCTGCTTTTCTTGTTTTGAGTCAGGATCTCACCAGGTACCCTGGACTGGATTGGTACTCACTATATATTCCAGACTGACCTCAAACTCACAATTCTCCTTCACCTTCCAAGTGCTGGGATTATAGGTATGGACCACAACACCTGACCCATTTTGCTTTCTTAATATGGCTACTAAAGGGCTGGGAAGATGGCTCAGTGGTAGAGAGCTTGCCTTGCATGCATGAGGCCCTGGGTTTGATTTCTCAGAACCACAAAAGCAGAAAAAGCCAGAAGTGGCGCTGTGGCTCAAGCAGTAAAATGCTAGCCTTGAGCTAAAGAGCTAAGGGACAGGAACCAGGCCCAGAGTTCAGGCCCCACAACAAAAGGCTACGTAAAAAAAATTAAACCACTAATGTGCCTTGCAGTGTATCTGGGGCACATTAACATAGACAATAGCTACAATTCCTCTAAATTAATGACCAACAATAGAACAGAAAAAAATGGAAAAAGTTGTGAAAAGGGTGCTCTATAGAAGAAACATAAACCAAAAAAGAAGGCGTTCCATATCACAGGCCACCTAAACTATTTACAAACTCAAATTGTATCAAAGTGTCCTTTTGTATCATCAGATAAGCAAAACAAAAGAACTCTGTATTTACCGTTGGCCAGAGCGGTTGGGAACTCTGTTTACTGCCAGAGGGAGTAACAATTGGTAGAAGCACTTTAGAAAACAATTTGGCATTGAGCTATCAAGCTGAACATGTGTAGAGCTTGTGAACTGGCAGGCCCACATCTAGCTATCTGCCTGAGAGCACTCTAGCTCCTGTGTGCTGTGAAACATGTACAGAGATGCTTTTAGCAGTGCCATCTGCCATACCAGAATCTGGGAATGACCCAAGTTTCCACTAACTATAGAATGGTTAAGCCAGCTGTGGTATATTTATATGATGAAATCTATCCAGAATCATTAAAAAGCAGCAGCTGGGAGTGGTGGGAGCTGTCTAAAATTCCAGCTACTTAAGAGTGGGAAGCAGGAGGATCAAGACATTCAGGCCAATTGAGGCAGAAGTAATACAAGAAAGAAAGATAGAGTTGGAGGTATATCTCAGTCACAAAGCATCTGTCTAAGACCTCTGAGTGCAAATGCTGGTACCAATAAAAAAACAAATGAAAAACCACACAAACAAAAAGAAAAGCTCACTCAGAACTCACGCGCTGACTGTAAGGGAAAGAGCCATGGGTCAGTAAGGAACAGAGAGAGGGCACCATCCTGTTCTAGTTCTTCAACTGTGAGGCCGATCACAGGTGCTTGTTATCCTCTGATTTAAACTGTAAAAAGACATAGTATATCCTGACTTTAAAGTATGATATTTTAACATTTTTAGAGAATGTTAAAAAAGCATAATTCATCGTGTTAACCATACTGTCAGAAAAGCTGCCTTTTATTTGATGTTTAATGATATTTCTTAATGAGACAATGTCCTGCTGAGCTTTGCTCTACAACTTGGTTCATTTCCTGTCTTTCTTGTATCCTATCTTATGCAGTCTCCAGAATCATCTGCCTATCTGCCTACCTATATAGCTATCATTTATATATAATATACACATAGATATATTCATAGATATACACACACATATATAAGTATGTTATATATCAAAACATCACATTATTATATCCTAAATATACATAATCCTACCTCAGTAAGTATAATATATTATATACATATATGTGTATATATTATATATAATCCTTGGAAGAATAAAGGCTTTACTGTGCGTGTGTCTTGATTCATCTCTGCCACTTTCTTCAAGGACACACAGTCTTACAGGAAGGAGACCCTCATGCCGACATGAGCACTGAGCACATGAGCCCTGGGGAACTCAGTTTCCCCAGACTCCTCCACTGTCCTTCAATCAGACATCTTGTGCTTTCCTCATTTCAGCTATTATCAGGGTTGATGAGTGGTAGCTAGTTGGATATGTCCTGGGAAGGACATCTAATATTCTTGGGAGTATACAATAAAATAAAAAGGCACAGATTTACTGAGATGTGTGGGTAGTTTCCACAGACTATTCTGCAGTTTTCAGCCCGCACTCAGTCAAGGCAGTAAGAGGTCACATTTAATGAACCTAATAACTAGAACCCACTTTCTGGGCCCAAACACAAATGTTTTATATATCCCTTTCCATTAAAATACCTAACTCTCCACTGGATATAGTTACAGTATCAGGCATAGCTCAGCTTTTTTAGGTTAGAAAAGTCAACCTATATTGATATTTCCACTTTCATGTTCATTGCAACATTACAGCTAAGATATAGAAACTATCTTAAGTCAGAAGGGGGTGAATATACAGCATAGAATCATTCAGTCTTAATAGGGAATTTCTGCTGTTTGTAACAACATGGCTGAACCTGGAGGACATGATGTCAACTCAAATAAATTCACGTAAGAAGATGAAGAAGTCACAGGAGCCGAGAGCAAAATTCTAGTACAGAGGGATGGAAGTGGGGGCAGGGAGATTTATTTATTTTACTTTTTATTTGGGTTTGAACTCAGGGCTTTGCATTTGCTAGGCAGATGCTCTGCTACTAAGCCACAAGTCCAGCCATTTTTTGCACTGATTATTCTTGAGATAGGTTTTCACTGTTTTCCCGGGACCATGTTGGACTAAGATTTGCCTGTTTTACATTTCTTGTCATAGCTGGGGCTGACAGATACATGCCATCATGCCCACCTTCCTACTTTGAGATGGATTCCCATGGACTTTTCCACCTTGGCTAGAATGAAACTCTGTTTCTCCACAGCTCAGCCTCTCAGGTAGCTGGGTTGAGAGGCACATACCGTTGCACTCATCTGGTGGTTGAGAAGGGGTCTCACAATATATACTTGGGTTAGCCTCAAACCACAATCCTTCTTCTCTCAAGTAGCTAACATGACAGTTGCAAGCTACTGGTACAAGGCTTAGAGGAGCTGTTGATTAATAGCTACAAACTTTCACAGATAGGCGAAATAAGTTCTGGCATTCTACTGAATGATATGATTATAGATAATGTACTGTATATTTCAAAACAGCTAGCAAAAAAGAAGGATATTACATACTTTTACCCCAAAGAAATGATAAATGTTTGAGGAGACAAATATGCTTATCGAGATTTCAACATTACACAATGCATACATGTGTCAAAACATCACGTGGTACCCCCTAAATATGTGTCAGATAAAATATAAAGGGTAGAAATTTCCAGTTAGAAGATGAATTAATGCTGGAGATATAATGTAGAATGTGATGACTATAGTCAATCATAATGTACACGTGACACTGAGAATAGATCTCAAGTGTTGTTCACACACACACACACACACACACACACACAAAATACCAGGGAGAGATGATGGACATATTAATTAGCTTGGTTGTGACGATCACTTCACAATGTAGACCAGAACAACATATACCAAAACATCACATTATAAAGCTTAAATATACATAATCCCACCTCAATAAATCTGAGGAAAAATAAGCACCTTAGATTTTTATCTTTTTAAAAAATAAATGGTAGCACCTGCAGCATGTGAGCCATCTTCTCCTTGAAAACATTAATTCCACCTGAGGAAACCTGAGGACTTGCTTTCTGCAGGCAAATTACTCTTAGCAACAAGAGTGTACAGGTGTGCTAATGTCATTGATCCTGAGCCGGATCTCTGTGGTCTGTACAGAACCCAGGGCCCCTGTCTTCTCTGGATAAAGCCCAGCTCCAGGACATGGAGAATCAATGTACAAACTGTTCGTTATTCTCACTGTGGAGCGGAACAATTACTAAAATCTATTTGCTAGTAAATGTGCCTTGTCTTGTAAATCATTGGGTCGTTAACCTTACCCATTGCAATGTGCTGTCTCCATCCAATTCAATTAAAGTACAGAGTGAGGTAATACTTAAGAATACATTTTAGGAAAAAGGATTTACTATTATAGTATATATCCTCATAAATTAAGCAATCTGTTGATTCCTGTTTTGCAAAAGGAACACCATATGATAAATACAAGGCAGAGAAGAAACAAAGGGAATGACTCAAGAATCATTGAAGGACTAGAGAGGAGGGAAGAACAGAATCTGAAGCCACAAACAAATCTCCTTTGGGCTCTCCATCATTCTCTTCCTCCAGCATGGCTTCAGAATTTGGGGACCAAGCAGAAGATACACTTGGACCATTTGTGACTGGAACTATACCTTTATGAAATGGAGATGCCTGGATTTGACCATAGGGCAAAACAGCCCTCTACCTAGTCCAACCTGGTATATTGTTACTATAGTAGAAACATTTGATGTCAACAGGTCAAAAGCTCTGAGTCCTTGGAATGATTCTCTCCTTCCATGCAGACCTCAGACAGTAGCACTCTCCGTCAATTTTCTCCTTGGCTCTTGTTTGAGGGGTTAGGGAGAGATTAAGTAGGAAAATTTGCTGATAGGGAATATTTATCAAGACTCAATGATATCTTCCCAAGATTAGTTAATGCAGATAAGGGTTTCCCCTGCTCTTCTCCAGGGCCTTGGAACACCCATCATCTTTTCCCTCCAACCTGACCTCCTCCTAAACAGCACATTTTTACTTACCAGATATACTATAGAAGATTCTGCATAGGTCTATGGTTCTGAGGAGACCTTGTAGAAGAAAAAACACAAATGCTCAGGAAGCCTAGAGCTGAGGACCATACTGGAAATGCATGACTCATTCTCCCCATAATGCTGCCTTTCGGCAGATCTCCAATTCTCACTTTGTCACTGAAATTAAGCACGTCCACATTTACCTTGCTTTGGGGGTAGCATCTTCTTTGTGGGAGACAGATTTTTCATAAGATCAATGGCAGGAAACCATTCAGCAGATCACACAATGATTTAAAAACAGCAGATTATAATGACCCATGGACATAGCTCCTTTCACTCCCCGTCCAAAGAGCTGCGCTGATGCATGCACAGGAATTTAAAAATCTTGTAAGTTTAAAAACTTTTACTTATTTATTTTTGACCATGCTTGGTTCAAAATGGTGTGGAATAAATATGCAAATAAGGTGGGTTTACTAAAGCTATCTATTATTATCATAATGCCCCCAACTCAGTAGCTAACACACACATATTATCTTACAGTTCTGCAGGTCAGAAGTGGAATGCAGGTCTGGAGGCAGTCTGGGGGGCAGTCACTCTCCCCACTCCCCTGAGACTCTTATCTCCAATTAGTCACTCAAAAACCAGAAGTGGCCCTGTGGCTCAAAGGGGCAGTAGAATGTTAGCCTTGAGCAAAAAGAGCTCAGGGACAGCACCTAGGCCCCAAGTTAAAGCCTCAGGACCAAAAAGAGAAAAGAAAAAGATGTAGAAAGAGGGCCTCTAGCATCTGAGAATGGCCCTCAGCAGGAAGCCCTTGATGTGGGCACTCAAACTAAAGAAACAAACTCACTCAACAACTTGAAAGAAGAAGGAACAATCTCCCCTATGGTCTCCACAAAGACAGCTCTGCCAACAACCTTGGTTTTAAAAACAGGGGTTATACCGTGGGGGAGGAACATACCAAAGAAACAAAAAAATCACATAGTACATTATAAATATGTTAAAAACAACAGCAAGAAAGAAGAAAACACTGTGTCCCTATCTTGGGGCTCATTTTGCTTAGCATCATCTTATATGGTCATGTGTACATAGCTTTTGACCCATTCTGCTTGTCCTAGACATATACTAGTTATTGCAAATACGGGAAACCATGGGACCTATGTTTCTTTGGGCCTGGCTTACTTTACTTAATATAACTTTTTCCAAGTCTTTCCATTTCCTAACAAATGGCACAATGTCATTCTTTCTGATGGATGCATAGAATTTCATTATATATATAATACATTGTATATATATAATATATGCATTATATATATATGTATATACACACCACATTTTATTCATCTACTGATTCCAGTGCCCTGCATCTTGTATATATATTTTTCTAATTTGGGGAGGGGAAGGGAAATAACAAAATGCTTAAATAAGGATACAGGTTGCCCATTGCAACAATGAGATGACAAGACTATGTTGAAAATGAACTTTACAACTTGGGGGCCGGAGAGAGGAGTTGGGGTGGTGGGGAGGGAAGGGATTGTAGGGGGAAAACAAAAGAGGAGGTAACAATGCTCGATAGGAAATGTACTCATTACCTTGCTCATGTAACTGTAACCCCTCTGTACAGTATTTTTACAATAAAAAACATTTTAAAAAAAGAACCTTGGTTTTAGCCTCCAGACCTGCATTCTGCTTCTGATCTGCAGAACTGTAAGATAATACGTGTGTGTGTGTGTGTGTGTGTGTGTGTGTGTGTTAGCTACTGAGTTGGGGCATTATGATAATAATAGATAACTTTAGTAAGCCCACCTTATTTACATATTTATTCCACACCATTTTGAACCAAGCATGGTCAAAAATAAATAAGTAAAAATTTTTAAACTAAAAAATTCTTACAAGATTTTTAAATTCCTGTGATGCATCAGCGCAGCTCATTGGACGGGGAGTCAAAGGAGCTACGTCCATGGGTCATTATAATCTGCTGTCTTTAAATCATTGTGTGATCTGCTGAATGGCTTCCTGCCATTGATCTTGTGAAAAAATCTGTCTCCCACAAAGAAGATGCTGCTGGCTTCTAACTGTGATCTTCAGATCTCAGCCTCCTGAGTAGCTAGGATTACAGGTGGGAACAGATGTGAATCACCTGCAACCGGGACTTTTCCTACATCGTAAAGCCAGTAACAGCCCAGGTTCCAACTCACTCCTGTCTTTGTGGATTCTAACTCAGCTATAACCAGTTTTCTTGCTGCCTTTCAGTGTATCTGATCAGATGGATCCTCCCAAACAGATATCCTGGGGTGTCCATAACTGTTACCAGGTTTGTAAAGTGCCTTTTGCCTAGGAAGGTGACATAGGTTCTGGGGACTAGGACATGGACATTGTTTTTATAGGTAGGAAGTGTTATTTGGCCTAGCAAATAAGAGCCCGCTCACACCACAGAAGGTACTTTTCAAGGATGAGAGATGAACATCAAACCACTTTATCCCTTCTCTCACCCCCTTTCAACATTTTCACTCTCTACTTTAAGAACATAGTTTGACTATTTGCCACAATCAGGTTAAGCACTCAATAAAAGTAAGCTGTTTCATGAGCATGGACATCATATTATTAGTTTCTTCCAACCAACTCTCTACTCAAGCAAGTGGCTTGTCCCTGTAAATATTGGTATATCTACCCAGTTAAAACAGAAGGAAGATGGAAATTTCACTAAGGTATTTACTTTGCCTTTGTAATTTGATTCACTGCCAATACTTGAGGAGCCACATCAAATGATATGATAGAATTTGTGGAAATAATATATGAATTATATGAACATGGGCCCCTCTGGTTGTTCTGCAAGTACTCTATCACTGAGCCACGCTGACTCTCCAGTCCAGTATTTTGTGTGTGTGTGTGTGTGTGTGTGTGTGTGTGTGTGTGTATGTGTGTGTTTTAAGAATAAAGGTCAATATTTCTTTTCCATAAAAGAATCAGAGTAACTATTTCAGGTTTAGTGGAATATACAGCTTTGGTTATGATCTCTCAAGTCTTCAGCTATAGTGTGATTGCATTCATCAATGACACATGAGGCTGTGGATCCTCAAAACCTTACTCTGGAAAGCAGGCAGCTGGCATGATTTAAATTATAAGTTACCATAGTTGGCGGACCCCTATTTTAGGCGGACATCTAAACAACTCAGGTTTAGTTCTAACGATGAAATCCTTAGACAGAATCCTCTAGTGAGCTGAACATTTGTTTCTCAGAATTCACATATTGGAAACAATCTTCAAAGTCCTATGTTAAGTAGGAGTAGGAGTTGGCATGCTTGCTCTGTGGTGCTATGTTAATGAATACCTTCTGCCAATGGCCAGCGTAGTCTTCCAAGCCTCATGAGCAAAATAAACCTGTATTCTTTATAACTTACCCAGTCTATGTGATATTCAGCAGAGTATTGAAAGAAATAACAGATCAGCTTTTATCATCCTTAAAAGCATTTTTCAATAAGCATTTACCCCAGTTACATGCACCAAAATTGTAACCCAAAAGTCACATAGATGCTTGGCACATATTCAAAAAGCTCATAGCAAATGTGAGGTGCTTTGCGAACTGAGGAGTTCTCTTTAGGGCATGAGGTCAGCATCTGCTCACATCTGGCGAGGCCTTCCTTTTGCCTCAACTTAACAGAGGGCACCACATGGCCACACAGAGCAAACATGCTGCAGGAAGAACTGGGGGATTTTTTTTAAGACAAGTTACATCACTTCTCTGGCTTTCAGTTTCCTCTTCAAATATACGGTTCTAGTGATATGTATTTCATGAGAAATAAAAGAAGTCAGCTTATAAGGGCAGCTATTCCAGAGCCTGCTTCCTAGAAAATACAAGGTCATCACCATCGCCACGGCCTGTCATCACACAGAGACCTACCAGAGATCAAAAGATTCTGTTTCTTGTAATAAAATATTAACTCTGAATCTATGGAGAGAAATTGCCAGAGGAAGCTACTTAATTTTCCTCTGAGTTGAAGCAGGCTTGGTGCTTTTAGCATCCTGAAAAATAGTTTCAAGATAAAAGTGACTGAATAAATCTATCCTCTGGCTTACAAATTGGAGGCTAATAAGTTGGGTTAATATTAATTCATGTTCAAATATTTCCTATTGTAGATCAACGAAAATTAAAATTAAAATTATGGCATTTGAGCCACAACCTCTCAGATAACTGCAGCTTACTGCTAGATAGAAGGATGCTACACACTGTCATGTCTTTACAGTCCGGAAGGAATGTGAGTGCCTTACCTGTAACCTAAACTTGAGATGCTGTGTTTTACGACAACCCCAGCCTCTCATGTCATGATCTCACCGCCATCAAGACATTTGGAGGAAGAAGCCTTATCTCTTCAAAAACATATGGCCAGTTCCCAGAATAAATGTCATCCAAGGCTGCCAACAAATGATGTAAGGAGACAAGTTAACTGCAAAATGAGATGCTTGTTTCCTTCCTTGGCAAACACCACATACAGAAGCCGAGACTCTGATTACCCACACACAAAATGCTTCTTCAGAAGCACTCATTGATTTTGAGGACTATTATTAATACTCATTACTAAGCATCCCCGAGGACAGATGCAGTCATAGGTGATTATGGGAGACACCTCGATCTGAGGGGCAAGGGGAAGGGCTTGGGTGAGAACAGGAGGTTTCCTCTTCCATAATCAGTCAAACAAGAAGCACAGCAGAGGCCAGGCTAGCTGGTGTCCTGAATAAATATATCATGATGTGCTTCTCTGTATGGTGCTCTTGAAAAGGCATCAAGTTTGGGTAGATGACCCCACCATTCTACGCCTCCGAAAGGAGGAGGTAACTCTGGCTGATGTACTTCAGCATTTTGGGTAGAGTGACTTTGTTCTGAACTATGAGTACATGAGTAATTAATAGACAAGATGAATTTTGTAACATGTCATTTGAATTTTTTGAGACTGGGTCTTGTTACATAACCGAGGCTGGACCTAAACTCACAGTCCTACTTGCCTTGACTCCCTCGTGGTGGTATTAAAGGCACATGCCACATATCTCATTGCAAATATGAGTAAGAAGTAAAAAGTGATCATTTAAAGACATAAATAAGATCATATCACTTTCTAGCCTCCAAATCTCTGTCTGATCATCTGACACAAAACCAAACTCCCTATATGGCTTTCAAGTCTCTGCAGTTTGGCTGGTCTTTCTCTGTATCTGTCAACAATCATTCCCTCATTTCTCCCAACTTCTTGGTCCTTGACAACCACTGTACCACTTTCTATCTTGAGAGACTTGCCTCTTTGAGTGTTTCACATAAATAAAATCATACAATGCATTTTTTTTGTGATTGGCTGGTTTCACTTGGCATAACATTGTCAAGGTTTGGCCATGTTGAAACATAAACCAGTACTTAATTTCCATGGCTGACTCACATTCCATTACATGGACACACTGTGTTTTGTTTATATCCTTCATCAAGTGGTAGATATTTGGGGCTGTTTCCAATTTAGACCTATCATATTAATGTTGTTTGCACATTTGTGAATATATCAGTTTGCATATATGGGTATTTAAGTATGAATCAACAGGTAAAATTACTTGCTCATAATGTAACTTGATGTTTCACTTTGTGTGTGTGTGTGTGTGTGTGTGTGTGTGTGTGTGTGTGTGTGCCGGTCCTGACTGCAGGACCTGGGTGCCGTCCCTGAGCTTTTTTGCTCAGGGTTAATTAAAGAGTTTCTAAAGTCTCACAAGCTTTCCTGCCTGGGCTGTCTTCAAACCTTGATCCTCAGATTTCAGCCTCCTAAGTAGCTAGGATTACAGGCATGAACCACCAACACGCAGCAATATTTCACTTTTTGGACAATCACTGGACTTTCTTCCAAAGATACTACACTACTTTCCAGTTTCACTAGCAGTGTATGAGAGATCCCGCTTCTCCTCAACCTTACCTGCTCATGGCTATTGTCTTATAGTTGTCTTAATGGGCATGAATTTGTATTTCCTATAGCTGATAATGATGAGCATATTTTTATGTGGTTCTTGGCCATTTGTATTACATTTGTTTTAGAGAAACATCTATTTGGGTCCTTTGTTTATAATTTAGTTATTTATCTCTTCAATGTTGGAAACATTCTTTATACTTGCAAGCCCTCTATTAGAGAAATGATTTTTAAAGTATTGTTTTTTCTCCCATTCTGTAAGTTATGTTTCATTTTCTATGATATCTTTTAGCACTACTTTTAAAAATTTGATGAAATGCAATCTATCTCTCTCTCTTGCTATCTATCTATCTCTATCTATCTATACTTGCATACATATTTGGAAGTCTCTCAGAAGAAAGAAGAGAGAAAGGATAGAAAAATATTTAAAGACGTAATGGCTAAATTTTACCCAAATTATTTTTTTAATATACCCACAAATCTATACAGTAGGTGCTCCGTAACAGCAGGTTGTAGTTCCAAGGATCATCCCATCTTGAGGATACACTCTGAATATTCATGATGCATAGAGTTCAGTTCTATACTGTAGATTCTTAATCATTCTTTTCTTATAGCACCAGCCAATTCCCACTGATGTCATGTTGCCTTTCAATGAATCGCAAACTTTCACTTTCTTATTCCAATGAAGCTTATTTTCTTCTACCTTGCTTTATGGAGGGACCATTTGCTTTGGAGGAGGTAGATTTTTCACAAAACTAAGGGGCAGAGAAAACCTCAGCAGATCACAGAATGATTAAAAACAAACACTGACTGTCACAGGACTGACCGAGAGTCGATGTGGGTATCAACGGAGCTATATAAGGCACTTGTGGGAATTTGAGGTTTTTGTTGTTTGAAATTTAGTTTGATTTTATTTATTTATTTATTTATGTTTGACCATGTACTTAATCTGAGAATAAGACCTGTTTACTGTATATCTAAGATGGTCAATGGATTGTAAGATGAAGTCAGAGATTCCTAGCACTCAGAAAGACAGGTAAATAGTAATTTGATATGAAGACACACACAGAGGCCACACGAAATGAAGGCGGAGATCTGAGTGCTATGCCCACAAGACAAACAACGTCAAGGAATTTTGGGAAGCCGCCAGCAGCTAGATGAGGCAAAGAACAAACTCACCCCAGAGCCCCCAACAAAAATGCCCTGATGACACCTCCAGAAGCATGAGAGAACACATTTATGTTGTTTTAAGCCAACACTGTAGTTTATTATAGTACCTCTGGGAAATAAAGCATTCTGAAGCTTTAATTTCTCTGCTTTTTTTTTCTTTTCCCTAAATAAATTAGTTCCTTTGGAGAGGACTTCTGAGCATTCTTCTTATGCCAAAGCCAGGGATTGGGAAGCTATCACTGCTTTAGAGTGACACCTTGCATATGTGCAGGATGTTGGGCTCAGTGATGGACGCCTCTGGCCTTCTGGGTTTGCCTCCCTTAGTGCATGATCTACCCGTGTTCTGGGAATCTCAACCTGAAGATCTGGGAACAGCTCTGCTTCAGTAGACCTGGGGCTGAATGGCATGAGGGAGCTTTGACATCAAGGCAATATTCTCTAGAATTTATCTCTACAACATGGAGCTGGATTGATGAGACAGGAAGGAGAAAGTAGGTCCTGACTCAAGTATTGCAGACTCTCCCTGTTCTACCAAGATTTGATAGGTTTTTCTGACACAGTGAGATCTTTATTTGATGTGTGTCCTTAGGACAATTTTCAATGAACTTAAAGGATTGATTTTTATTAATAAAAACCAGTTATGGCTTTTCAGGCAAGACATATATAGAACCCCTTACATAGTATTCAGATAGTCATTTCCATTTCCATTCCTTTTCATCTCTCTGTTCCTTGACGAAAAGCATCTACTCCAGACTTACCACTGCTTCAGGATCTTTGCACTTATGAGTCTCTCAGTCCAGAAAGTTTTTCTACCTAGCAATAGATACTGTTGAATAGCATACTACATTTTTTAATAGTTCGGTTAAACCAAAGACTATTTTACGCATGAAAATTCCATGAAGTGCACTTTTTACTACATACAAATAAAGTTTTATTGAGACACAGTTATTCCCATGGACTTCCTTTTTGTCTCTGGCTGCTTTTACACAGCAGAACTGAGTAGGGATATACTACCTTAAAGTCTCTAGTATAAATAAGCTCCTGAAGTTCATAGCATTGTGCCATTCACTTGTTCCCTGGGGAGAAGAAAAATCTGACACCAAATAGATGCTTGATAGCTATTTGTAGAATAAATTAAATACTAACCACATTTTAATTGATATTTAATAGCAAGATTAAATTGTGCTATTATTAATATGTGTATTAATAGCAGCTTAATTTATTTTTAACCAAACATTAGAACTCTTAACATTTGCAGAGATTGTCAAGAAATGTTAATATGTATAACTGATAAATATGTATAATGTTTATTATTCAGAACAGTTTCCTGAGTACTTAGTGCATACCATACTTAGTACCAGAGCTTATGTGGCCCTCAGTTGGCCCTTATAATTAATTATAAACCATTAACAGTCTGTAGATCTTATAGTCCCCACCAAAGTCAATTCACATTACAGTGTATAGTACTAGTACAACCTACGCAGTAAGATTTAAAAAAAAAATAACAATGTATATGTTTTATAAATCAGCAAAAATCAGTTGCCTCATTTTCACTTCTTTGGGGTGAAGAAATGTCAGCCAGAGGTAGAGGGAAGCATGCTCATGAAGGGATTGTTCAAACCCATTTCCTTGAGGCAAGGCATGAAGTTCATTGCATCTGACCCCACCACAGCAGTCAGCTTGGGTAAGGATTTTTCATCTTTCATCTGTGCTTTTCACACTCTCCATTAATAAATGACACATTTAGGCATGGGACTTAAAAGATTTCTTGAATATGATCTTCTGAATAAGAAACTAGCAGAGCTCTAAGGACAGCGACAGGCCAAAGAATCGGATTTGGACAGGAACCTCTTAAAGGATGCCATTGCTTCGTTCTTTGAATTAATGAGTAAACAATCTTAGTCAATTTTGATTCTGAGCTAGGATGGAAATTTACGACTAAGGTATCTAGGCACGCGTGTTCAGGGACGTTGACTGTTACCTTATATTGGCTGAGTGTCCTTCCACAGGCAGTGGGGCTTGAGGGGTGGTAGTCAGAACACAATGCGTAGGCCCTAATCTTTCAAATCTGTGGATGTGAGGCTATATGGAAAATGGAATTTGCTTGCATTTGGAGTATCCTGATGGGCCCAATGTAATCATAAGAGTTCCTAAAAGTGGAAGAGAGAGGCAGAACAAGAGTCAAATGGCAGAAGATGAAAGTTAGAGAAATTACAGAGGAATGCATGGGCCTTAAATATGGAGGAGAAGGCCACAAGCCAAGACATGTAGATAACCTCAAGAAGCTGGAAAGGACGAGGAACAGATACTCAGCTAGAACCTCCAGAAAGATGTTGGCCCAGTGAGACTCATCCCAGAGGCAAGGTGGGAAGACCACATACTTGGATTTTAAACCACTAAATTTGTGATAATGGTTCCAGCAGCCATAGGAAAGTAAGGGCTAAAGCATGAGAGAGGCGAGGAGCTAAGCTTTCTTGCCTGGAAATGTTCAGAACCCTCAGGGACCACTCCTCTGGCATGCGGTCAGAGAAAGCAGGTGTGTACCACTCCAAGTACCCTTCCCAGACACTTGAGGGTCCTTCTTACCACTCAGCTGCAAAACAGAAAGGTCACAGTATATTCCCAATACTAATTGAATCCTCTAAATGAGAGACAATTGAAGAGAAAAACAATTAACAAAGCTTCAACTTCTGATTCAAGTAGCTGGCATCCTTGAGGCCCAGGAAAATAAACAGATTTTGGAATCTGCTATGTATCACCCTAAGGGTGACACAAAACTACTACGTAATACGGATTCCCTTTTTCTCTTTAGTCCTTGTTCTGGAGCCTGAAAGACTGGACGTAAATGAGCCAAAGCTTCTGGATCTGAAGAATGTAGCTTGGGAATGGCCCTTGCCATCCTAGCCAAATACCCAGAGAAAACATTCAGGTGATTTTTTTTGATCGTTTCAATATAAAGATCAAGATCTAATGGAGGAGAGAGTTTGTTGCTCTCTGACCTTGGCTATGTGGTTTTCTCCATCTTCTGTCAGGTTTAGCACAACAACAAATAATTGTGGATGAGCTGGAACACAAGCATGCGAAGGGCAGACGGCAATGACATAACTCTGAGGTAAGATGGAACGGAGTCGGAGAAAAGGCAGCTTTTCTATCCCTGCCTGGGGAAGATGGAGTGGTTTGCAGAGGGTTTTAATGGCTGACTGGCGGGGCCAGGCACATCTGTCTGTGAGCTGTGATATCCCAGGCAAGCTGTTTGGCTACTGGGAGCTTGGTGTCGGGCTCTCAGGCAGTTACAGCTCCCTGCAGAGGGCTGGCCAGGAGCCCTGGAAGGGCTTGTTCGCTGCCAAGACAGAGCACCATCAAGTTGGCTCCAATGAAGAGGAGCCGTGTGAGAATATACTTAGACTCAAACAAAACCCAAAGATAGGAGACGATGAGTTCTGGGTTCTAGAGTCTAGTTCATCCCATCAAGTTACTATATTTTTTTTCTTTTTTGGCGATTGTGGGGCTTAACCTCTGGGCTTGGGTGCTGTCCCTTAACTCTTCTGCTCAAGGCTAACTTTGAACCACAGTTCCACTTCCAGATTTGGTGTGGTTAATTGGAGATGAGTCCCACAAAGACTTTTCTGTGCAGGTTGGCTTCAAATGGTGATCCTCAGATCTCAGCCTCCTGAGTAGCTAGGAACATATGTATCTATAAAAATCTGCACACCGCCGGGCGCTGGTGGCTCACGCCTGTAATCCTAGCTACTCAGGAGGCTGAGATCTGAGGATCGCGGTTCAAAGCCAGCCCGGGCAGGAGAGACCGTGAGACTCCTATCTCCAATAAACCACCAGAAAACCGGAAGTGGCGCTGTAGCTCAAGTGGTAGAGCGCTCACCTTGAGCTGAAGAGCTGAGGGACAGCGCCCAGGCCCAGAGTTCAAGCCCCACGACCGAAAAAAAAAAATCTGCACACCTAGAACACATCCCCTCTCCCACTGACCCTTTCAAGAACACTTTTAGCACGCTTCACCTGTTCTATTTTCATACATGCTAACAAACTACTTCAACCACATTCACTCTCTTTCGCTTCCTTCATTAGGTTAGTCCTCCCCTACCAGTGCACCCACCCTCTTCCATGGAGCTTGTTCCACTTTGGCATCATTGAGATATCTATTTGTCAGTGTGTATTAATTGTACCAAAGGCACCACCATGATGCTCCAAGTGTACATATACTAAACCTTACTCAGATCAACCATCTCTACTGCTTTTTCCCTCTCTGCCCTCTGGCAAGGCTCCTATTGATTAATAGAACAGCTTTCCTTGATTCTCTTTAGGCCCACTTTATACATAGTTGCAGTGTATTTCAAAATTATTTGCCCTTCATCTTATTTTTTCTCTGTCTCCTCTTCCCTTAGGCTCCAATATAGAACCACAGAGTCATATTCTATGGATATACATATAAAATGTCTGTCTGTCTGTATATATGTATATGTATCTGTCCATGAATATATGTCCTTTAGGTATAGCATTTACATAGGAATGAAAACATGTAATATTTGGCTTTTTGAT
Organism: Dipodomys ordii; assembly: GCF_000151885.1. Classification (NCBI taxonomy): domain Eukaryota; kingdom Metazoa; phylum Chordata; class Mammalia; order Rodentia; family Heteromyidae; genus Dipodomys; species Dipodomys ordii. The sequence goes on from NW_012267228.1 coordinate 22,816,367, forward strand.
CTTGGCTTATCTTGCTCAACATGATGTGCTCCAAGTCTATCCATTTTTCTGAAAATGGACTGGTTGCATTTTTCTCTAGGACTGTGTAATATTCCATGGTATATATGTACCATATCTTCTTTATCCATTCATCTGTTTGTTGTTGGACTCCTTGCCTGCTTCCATTTAGCTCTTGTGAATAACTCTGTAATAAACATAGGTATGCAAGTATCTTTGTTGTATAGTGATTTGTTCTTCTTTCAGTATTTGCATGATAGTGGTATAGTGAAGCCACAAGAAAGACCTATTTGTAATTTTTAGAGGAATCGCTGCTTTCTGTGGTGGTTTTGTTAAGTCCCATACCCACACATCTTCACCAGCATTTGTTTTGTGATGGTTTACATTCTGACTGGGGTGAGTTGGAATCATAGTGTACTCTCAATGCTCATTTCCTGTATGGCCAAAGAGGTTGAACATATCTTCATGTATCTATTATCCATTTGAATTTCTTATCCATTTGTGTACTTGTTAGTTGGGTTATTTGTTCTTTTGCCATTTAATTTTGGGGGCTTTTAAAATATTCTAGATGTTAATCCTTTCTCTGTTGAATAACTGGAAAAGATCTTTCCCCATTCTATGGCATGTCTGGTAGGTTCTGGTAATTGTTTCCTTTACTATGCAGAAACATTTTAATTTGATATATTCCTATTTGTTAATTATGTTCTTATTTTCCAGGCTATTGGAGTACCATTCAGAAAATAGTTTCCTGTGCTTATAGCTTGCAGGGTTTCCCATATGTTTTCCTGTATGATATTTAAAATTTCAGATCTTACTTTAAGTTCTTTGATTCATTTAGAGTTGATTTTTGTATAGGGTGAGGGATAAGGATCAAGCTTCAAATGGATAAGCAATTTTTACAACACCATTTATAAAGGTATTGTCTTTTCTCCAATGTTGCATTTGCCTCTTTATGTTTGTTTGTGTGTGTGTGTGTGTGTGTGTGTGTGTGTGTGTGTGTGTGTGTGTGTATTATATCTCACTGGAGATATCCAGTTTGTCACTGGCTTTGCAAACAATTTGATTAGAGAACAACTGCATGCAGTGTGTGTGTGTGTGTGTGTCTGTGTGTGTTGTCTTAAACCATTTGAATTGTCTTAACCACTTGAGTAGTTGCCACAAGACATGTGACTTCCAAGCCTAAAGTATCGACCAGCTGGTCTTTTAAGAATAGGTCAAGAAAATTCCTGAGACCCAGCCTAGAGAACACTTCCCTCCTCCCCAGATGATAGTCCCTGAAACAACTCTTGGCATAAGGAATTTTTGTGTGAATACTGTGGTTTTATTCATATTGGCTCTCAACACAGCCTCTGTGAGACTCAGGCTTATTGTACTTTTACTCCTGAGTGCTGCCACTCATCAGTCCCAGCTGTGCTCCAGCCCCTTCTGTGACTTCAGACTAGCTTACCTCTTTCTCTCACTGTCAGGGGATGCATGATATCAGCTCCCATATGGCCCCTAGATGTCTCCCTAGAAGTGACTCTCTCTCTGTCTCTGTCTCTCTCTCTCTTTCACACACACACATCCATTTATCTACTTATATATTTCTAAATCATGATGCCTTTGACAATCTGATCAAGATTGAGTACACTCTTCTCAGACAAATTCTGAGTGACCGAAATGCTTAGCTAAGTATTAAACTTAGCTTAGCTAAGTTATTGGTTTTGAATTATTTCCCCCCTGCATTAATGAGAGAAGAGTCAGAAACCCATTTTCCTCCCTTAGAGGAAAAAGCAAGAGTGGGAAACAGACAACCCTGTTATCACTGTGTGCTTTACTTCAAAGGGCGAATGAAGCGTAAGTATCCCCATGATGGCAAGGGAGGAGAGGAACAGATTGCTTAGTGTTTCAAGGGCTCATGTCCCCTGGAAGAACAGATAACAGAGCTCTGGGTCTGTGTAACACCAGATCCATGAGTGGGCACTGCCCCAAACCATGGCTGTAAAGCAGTGAGTTCTTGGGCTTGACTCCAAGAGACAACTCTCCATCTTCCCTCCATGACCTGGCTGCATTCCATCAGAACAACCATGATATGCGTCTCTGACTATGGACACCAGGCTAGACCAAGACTCCAGATGGCAGTAGGGAACTTTAGTAGCAGTGGCCAATAGGATTCGAGTGTTTTCTTTGCTTGGGAAATGGACAGAGTCCCTTTGGACTGTAGAACTGCAAGGTTCTTGGATCATTCAGTGGGTAAGAGAGATTTAGAGCAGGTCAGAGAAACTATGGAATGGACTATGAAATGGGGGAGTGAGGGAATGATCTTTCTTATACTTCAAGTTGGTGAAGCGATTCATTTCATGTATATGTAGAAACCCAACATTTTACACCACCTATAAGTAAGTTCATGAACCCCTAGCTGAGAATAGCAGTTCAATCTTCTAGCTTTTCTGCTTCAGTAGCCACTGAAAAATAGCAGAGCCTTTCTGGGCATGGATCAAATACCCGAGGGACTGTTGGGATACTAGACTGTTGGCCAGTCTAGTATTTTCAAACAGGCTGCATATCTCCCAGATGCTGGCCAATCCTTGAGTTAGATGACGGGTTGTCAAGAGGATGAGGCAGATTCGTATGACAACAAACATGGCTCCCTAGGCAGTCAGGAGAGAGACAGTCACTCCTTAGAAGGAGGTATGAACAGAGAAGATAGTATGCCTCTTCAAGGAGACGTGGTGATGACTGATGGAAACTATTAGCTGGTCCCTAAGTCAGAAAGATGATGGTGATGGTGGTGATGGTGATGATGATGATGATAACAATGATGACGATGCAGAAGAACTACTACTGCTTACGATGTGAATCAGTCCTGTGGAGAATCGTGCCTGGAGGCCTTTTCTTCTACCCTTCCTCTTGGTTGTGCTGACCACACTGGGGAGTGTGGAAAGTGAAAATTTAATGCCCACAGGGTGATGAGTTTATGAGCAACAGTATTTGATAAGCACACACATTAAAAGAAATTAGAAAAGGGAAATTAAAAGTGTACCTTTGATGCTTCAAACATTAGGTAGGTTTGAGGCATTCTGGAAAAAAAATGAATCTAATAAATACTTTAATAAGGACTAAATAAAGATATTGCAAGGCAATCTGAATAGGAATATTGTCTGAATGATTATAAAAGTTGTTCCTTTCGTCTCATAAATTTATGTAATTAAACTAATGTCACAGTTTGCTCTTGCACAGTGGCAACATGACAGAAGTGCAGAATTTCTACTCTACCGCTGGTTAATTAGGATGACATGTGATTCTATTTCTTATTTTCAAATGTTCTTTCGAATTTTGTGTTCAGCAGCCCCCTTCCTCTTTCAAATCGTGATGTCTGAGAAGTTATAAATAAGCCTCGAAGCCAGAACATTTTGAATGTGATTTGGCTCTATTCTTTTTTAATCTCAAATTAATTTAGGTGCCAGTAACAATTTAAAGAGAGTTAACAAAAGAAGACAGGATCTGAGATCCAGAAGAGAGGATAAGAGAGGTCTGTTTCTCTGAAGAACCAAGTAATAGTACCATCAGGAGAGCAACTATGTACCAGTCACGACACTAAGGCTCAGGAAGAAGAAAACTGAGCCACCCTGGACCCTTCTTGGAAGACTGTTCTCAAATCTGGGGTGGAAAAAAGACATAGAGTAATGTATGTCTGTAATCCCAGCCAATCAGGAGACAGAAGTAGGAGAGTTGAAGTTTTTCATCCTGGGGCATACCATGAAACCTTACCTGAAAAGCAAACTAAAAGCAAAAGAACTAGAGCACGCCTCAAGTAGTACAGCATTTGCCTAGCAAGTGCGAGGCCCTGAATTCAACTCCTAGTGCCATAAAAAGCAACAACAACAACAAAGAGAGGGTGACCGGACACAGAAGATGAAGAAACCAGGTGGCCAAGCAAATATCCTTTGAATACCAATCCCAGTGAGGGTTCAAGGATGGTCTAAACCCTTTGAGGTTATGCCCATGGGTCTAGTATGATTATCAATGGACACTGCTCACCTTTATCCCATCCCTTGGTACACACTGGGAAAGATTTGGGGTTTCTTACTTCCTCTGGACCCTAGGTGCCACCACAAACCCTCTTATTTAAACCCACCATCATGCCCCTTAAATACGGTTTCAACAAGCCTCAAAGAATGAGCTTTCCCACTTGAAAAAGAAAAAGAAAATCAAAAGTTTAATGACTTCTTCCCCCCCCCCACCATTTTTCCAGCTTAGGGCTGAAATGATGTATTCAGGGTAACATGTTTTCAGAGAATGTGAGCAAACTCATATCTCCAAAATAGACAAAACAAACTAATTTCCTACTGTGCGGTGAGCCTGGCAAAGCTGCTTTGGTTGTGTTGCAAATAATAGCCTCTCAACACTCACTCCCAGAGTCCTGATGAGAAAGTTCTGGAAATAAACAAGCTCTGAGCAACAGCCTGCAGAGGGGTTTCCTCCTAGACAATGAGGAGGGGCCCACTCATACATTTTCCTTTCAAATACTAGAGCTAGAGAGAAGATGGCTTAAATTGCTATGATTTGTGCTCTGGCGATGAATATGTATTTTTATTGCCGTATTCATTATACAGACTACAACAAGTTTTGCTTAAAGCAATCCTCTATATCACTAGATATGAATGTTATATTGTATTTTGTGATGCACAACTTGGTAAAGAAATATTTCATGGAGATTAATAAAGGGAGGTTTGGGATGAGCGCTTCTGGAACTCACTGATGGATCGGCTCTATTTCTATCTTTTTCCCTGGAGTCAGTTGCCAGGAACGCTTCACAAAAAGCTTTTGTGTTCTGCCTTATATATTTTCTGGTGAAAGTATGGAGCCTAAAGTTGACTGAGAAAACTTACAGAAAGCAACCATAAGCTACAGGGAGTGCTTTTGTGCCAGGCTAATGGAAAAAAAATATACTAAATGGCATTATGTTTAGGATGAAAAGTTTAGATCGTTTGAATTGGTTCCTAAGTATTTGCAAACTACAATATGGATGCAGGAAATGCATTTCCCAGTGAAAAATGTGTGTGAGAGAATAGTTATCATGTCCCAGTCAGTGTGCCTGTCCTGGCTTCAACTTCCTTTTCAGGCTGAACTTACTTCAATCACAGCCTCAGACTGGAAAGCAGCATCAATATCTACAGCCACTGGTTAGAGCAAAAGGTGACTACTTACTTGAGCCAAACTTATTTACAGGCTGGCCAAAGATCCCCACAGTCAGTGAATATAACAGGATCTCCCAAAGATGGCCAAGATATCACTTTCTTTCTGGATAGGAACTAGAAGATGACAGAAGCTTAGAGAATGGTAGAAAGTATAGGAGAGCAGCTGGGTCTCCCCCGCCCCCCAGAGTTCCCTTGGGTCCTTTCGTTCCACTTTCACTTGGTTTTAATCTTCCTGAAGTCTTTAGTTTTTTTGAAGGCTGTGGGGCTTGAACTCAGGGCCTGGGTACTGTTCTTGAGCTCTTTTGCTCAAGGCCAGTGCTCTACCACTTTGAATCACAGATCCACTTCCAGTTTGGGGAGAGTTAATTGAAGATAAGCATCTCATGGGGACTATTCTGCCTGGGCTGGCCTCAACCCACTATCCTCAAATTTCAGCCTCCTTAGTAGCTAGGATTACAGTCATGAGCCAGCAGCACCCATCTCTCCCTCAGCTCTTATTACTTACATTTCCCTAGGTTTCCCTTGTTTATCCTTGTTGTTAACCTGAATCCTTACCCAGGGACATCCATTGCTTTTTCTGAATAGTAGCAAGCATTGCCCTTCCTTAAAGTTGAATTTCAGTGTTCAGAGTGAGGCTCCCTCTTCTACTTAAAAAGTTATATTCTAGGTAACTTAAAACTTAAAACTCACTAGTGATTTTGTCCTCATCCATCTCACTATCGGGTTGGAGTGGAGCTCCCTGAACTGTAACTCTGGAAGTAGACCTGGTGACTGAAACCTGGTGAGTCAGAACCTCAACTCCTGCTGCTCACACTGATTGGCACCAGGACAGGCGCATAGTCCAACTCTGAGTCTTTAAAGCTGTTAGAAACAGATGTTTTGTTCTCCTAAGATAATATAGGGCTGGGATACTATGGTTCAAATAAGTAAAGGAAACTTGCCTGCCAGCACAACCAACACAGCTATAAGACTGAAAAAGGAAAATTGGATATTATCACTTGAGATCCTTGATCTGGACATATCTGAAGAATGTTGAGCTACAGAATGAAAAAAATTCAAAAAGCTTTTTATTGTAGGATTGCTTCCTTTTAAATTGTGAGGATAGTACAAAGTTTCCATATACCCCATATCCAGTTTCTTCTATTGTCAACATCTTATAGAAGCACAGCATATTTCATCTAATAAGCCAACACTGGTACGTTATTACTAACTGAAATACACCCTCTGATCTTCTTAACTTTTCCCTGAAATCCTGTAGCTGTAGAATCTCATCCAAGATGAGCATATAGCATTTAGCTACCCTGTCTCTAGTGGCAGTTTTTCACTGCATCTCATTGATACCCTATGAAATACTCCTCACTTGAGGCTTCTCATGTTTTCCTTGTGATTAGGTGGGAATATGGGTTGGAAGAGAAGGGGCAGGGAACATGGTAAGGGTTTATCATATCAAAGCAGGGGTACACACTACTCCCTGTGGAATGGAGTGTTTCTGGGTTTCTCTACTGTGAAATTACTCTTCCCCCTGTCCATACTATAATATTCCAAAAACAGCTACTTTGTGCAGTCCACTTGAAGCCTGAAGAATTAGGCTCCACAACCTATTTTTTGAGGAGGACAAAAAAATAACCAAACGCTCTATTGTCTATATATGAAGCTGTTGTATAATAGGGTATAGGGGGACATAGAAAGAGAGAACAAGAAATGAAGTTAATCTGATTAAATTATAATACATGCATAATGAAAGACCATTGTGAAATCCCTTTGTACAATTAATACATAGTGAAAAATGTAAAAACCTGGGTGCCATTGGCTCACACCTATAATCTTAACTATTCAAGAGACTGAGATCTGAGAATCACAGCTCAAAGCCAGCCCAGACAGAAAAGTCCATGAGACTCTTATCTTCAACAGACTACTAAAATAAAAAGCCAGAAGTTAGCTGGGCACTGGTGGCTCATGCCTGTAATCCTAGATACTCAGGAGGCTGAGATCTGAGAATCATGGTTCAAAGCTAGTGTGGGCATGTCAGTCTGTGAGACTATTATCACCAATTAACTACCAGAAAACCAGAAGTGGCACGATGGCTCAAGTGGTAGAGTGCTAGCCTTGAGTGGAAGAGCTCAGGGACAGTGCCCAGGCCCAGAGTTCAAGCCCCATGACTGATAAAAAAAAAAAAGCCAGAAGTGGAGCTCTGGTTTAAGTGCTAACCTTGAGCACAAAAGTTCAAGGCTAAAACCCAAGCCCTGAGTTCAAGCTCCAGGACTCAGACAAGAAAGAAAAATACTAAGAATGGCAGGAAAGTTAAACAGGCTTGGTTGGGGAGGGTGGTATCAGAGGGGGTGGAGAGCACAAATGTAGAGGGTGAAAATGAATAATGTACATTATATGCATGTATATGAACAGAACAATGAAACTATTCAGCAGGGTATATTGTATGTGTGTATGGAAATGTCACTGTGAAATTCCTTTGTACAACTAGTATGAGCTAATACAAAAATCTTTTAAAAATTATTATGAACTGTGGTGAATGGGAAATTTACTATCCTCTCTCACTTATTAACGTATGAAATTACTTATTTACATCAGGCTGGACTCATTTTATATTATAGTTTATAATTCAATACTTTATTTCTGTAGTGCATGTTATTTCAGCATGGACCATTGTGAGCTCTCTCTTTCACTTTCCTATAACCTCACGCATCCTTGCTGTATGTGGCTTCCTTCCTTCCTTTCTGGTACTATCAGATACCCCAGGCTCTTTATTATACATTCTTTGTCCCAGTTCTAGAACGAGCCATTTCTCCTTGTTTTGCAGAATGGTATTAGAGACCAAAATCTCAGCACTGACTAGAGCTATGGATTTTCTAATTATGTGAGCCAATTCATCCACCTCTTTCTTTTCCCCTTAAGTCTATTTCATTTGAATGTGTTGTCACTTGAGGCCAAAAATTTAATTAATAGAGATACAAAGATATAAAACAGAACTCAACCTTCTCTCCCCCAACCCCATCTTATCAATTTCAATAAATAACAGCCACATCCAAATCCTTTTCAACACCCAAGGCAGACTTCTCACAATCCTCTTGGTACAGAAAGAACACAGCCAGAACACTATGTAAGCAATAATCATGTTCTCTAGTTTGCTCGCACATTTCTCTCTGCTCTCTCAAACAATACTTTATCTCATAAGCTGGTGATCCTGTATGTTTATTTCCCCTTTCCCCTCTTTTGGCTATATTAGTCTAAGCCCCTGCATCAGAGCTGCCTGGGAAATTTGTAACACAAATACAAACATGCATGATTGTGTTCTCTCTTACAGGCTGACAAAGTAGAGTTCCCACCATATAATATAATTTAGGTCAGTGTTGAGGGCTCTGAATATATCCATAACAGAGACTCATCCCTTACAGGTATATTCCAGGACTCTTAGAACCTACAAACATTTTGCTCCTGAGACTTCCTCTCATGCCATCCTGAATTATTCTTTCATAGAACATATTTGCAATGATTTTTTTTATTGTAGTCTACTTATTCAATGTCCATATCCATTCTCCTCCTGTGAGTGACATAGAAGAGGCGGGTCTTACATTCCCAGTCCCAGCTTCCTGGCCGAGGATTGCTGTCCACCCCGGCATGATGACTTCCATACAGCACACATTCTATGCATATATGAGTGATCAATCAAACCCGAAGCCTTCTCACGTTCTGAACACATATATGAAACTAGTCATGTAGAGCATTTTCCTATTGCATGTGAGGTCCTGGCTTCAATCCCCAGTGAAAAAGAAAGAAGGAAGGAGGGATGGGAAAGGATGGGATGATACAAGATAGTAGGAGAGGAGAAAAGAGATAGGCAGAAGCCATGTTATACCATAAAATATCAAAGAAGTATACCCAGGGATCCCAGCTAAGGTAGTGAACAATGGTACTAAGTAGGATAGAGTCAGAAAGGGAAGGGACTTGGAGATGAGTAGAAAATTCACATGGCAAGCAAAGGAGCAGGTTTAGTGGTACAGGGAACAGTATCTCAGTGAGCAGGATAGACATAGACAAAGACAGAGATTTAAAAAAATTAGGGCTTGTAGCCTATAATCCTATAAGTCTATAATTATAGGGTTCATACCTATAATCCTCACTACTCTGGAGTCTGAGATCTGAGGATTGCAGTTCGAAGCTAGCCTGGGCAGAAAAGTCTGTGAGACTCTTATCTCTAATTAACCACCAGAAAAGCATAAGTGGTGCTGTGGCTCAAAGTGGTAGAGAACTAGCCTTGAACAAAAGAGCTCAGGAAGAGCACCCAAGCCCTGAGTTCAAGCCCCACAACAGATGCCCCGCCCCCCCCCAAAAG
>NW_012267228.1:22831851-22867571 GCF_000151885.1 Dipodomys ordii
ATAAGAATGACATTTCCCTCAGAGTTAAGCACTGCCCTTACCACCTAGTTTAACCTTTATTTCTGCTACAAAGGCCCTATTTCTGAGGCTTTGGGCTTTAACATTCAACAATTGAGTCTACAACACTAGTTAGGGAGAAGTGACACAGATTGGTGCTCCAGCCCAGAAATAGAGAGGTTAGAAAGTCTCTCAAATGCTTTGGGTTTGCCTCCTGAATCCCCAAGGAACACATGCTTCCTCCTGGAGGATCAGCTTTCTCTGTATCTCCATCTTCACACCACAGTCTGGTATCTTAATTGTTTTTCATGTCATATTTCCAGCCAACTCAGAGATTCTGTCTACAATGCTAAATGCCAACCTAGATGCCAGGGACATCCTTCCCGGAACAGATAGAACTTTAAGCTGAACTTTAAAAGGCTGCAAGAATCAATTTGTCCTATTTTAAAAGGCAATTTCCTGCCCAGTCTCCAAACCACTTTGGCCTCAGTCTGGACAGTGAAGTACAATTTGCTATATGTAATTTTTCATTTAGAATTTTTCATTAATTTAGAATACTCACAAACATGGTAAAAAGACAGATCAAGGAAGATTTAGGGAACTACCTGCCTATAATTCTAACTGTTCAGAAGATAGAGACAGGAGGATCACTGTCCAAGGCCACGTAGGTAAAAGTATATGATTTTAACTGAAAAATAAACCAAAAGAATTAGTGGCTTGGGTAATATGGTAGACCACTTGTTTAGCAAGCACAAGGCTCTGAGTTCAATCCCAGTAATACACACACATACACACACACACAAACACACAGACTTGTGTAAAGAAATTAAGATTGAATGTTCATCTATAAAAGAAAAAAATCTTTAATCACACAGAAGACAATATCCAGCTGTTTTCTGATTCCACAAAGAACAGTACAAGAGCATAAGATTAGATACCAGAAAACATTTCTTAAAAGGAAACTTAAAAAGAGAGATGAGCTCCAAGTCTCTGAGGCAGTCCCAGATGTGTCTGCAGGTACATAAAAGGCCAGCTGACCTCTCAGAGTGCAGTGGGTATAGTGCAGAAACAGAAGGCCAGCTTTTGTAGATGAGGTTCAAGTTACTCAGAGAGTGAAAGGAGTGAGGAAAATGGCCCATTCTAATCACTTTTGACCTGTTTAATGGATAAACTGTACACTTAGCTTTCAAAGAAAACTGGTTATCAGGTGCCAGTGACTCATGCTTGTAATCCTAGCTGCAGAGGAGGTTGAGTGAGGTCTGGGGATCTTGGTTCTAAACCAGCCTGGGCAGACAAATCCATGAGACACTTACCTTATTAACCAGGAATAAGACAGAACTGGAGGTGTGGCTCAAATAGTAGAGTATCAGGGCATATTTCGTACAGACTGGATATTTAACCTGTGAGTCTTTCCTCTCACTTTTCTACCATTTCCCTCATTCTCCAGCTGCTTTAACTGTCCAACCTTCCTTCCCTTCTTCTGGGAAACAGGGCTGAAGGGGACATGTTAACAGAGCCCCCACTGAATTCTCAGTTTCTCCCAGAACTCTACATTCTAATAACAGTAAACAAAGTGGTAGTTGTTTGGGTGTTTTTATTCCAGATGGATAAAATGTCCTCCAAGGCCCCAGGCAGGCCATGAGAGAGTGACTAGCAAGGCTGGAGCCTGGACTTGGCCACTCCTAGTAATAGGTGATGAGACTCTGCTTGGTTCTCATGACCCAATATTTCTCCCATGGCTGATGATTCTCCCCCCTAGGGGATCTCCCTGAAATCCTCCAGCCCAGAATCTTAATCTAAATGTGAAATTTCACTTCTCCTCCTCCACCCCCAGGTGATAGACAGGTGAATTCCTAGAAGTAGATGGGGCAGGGGACATAAATAATAGGTTCCCAGACCTGCCAGACCAGTACCATATACTCTTGAAACTCTTTGGTCCCTCCAGCCACCTGGGACCTTGCTCCCCACCCCCTACTTAAGTCGCTCTACCTTTGCTGTCATTACACCATGCCTTGTCTCTTCTGACTCTCCTTAGGTCACCCTGGTGTCCCTCTTCAACCTCTTTAAAGTTGTCGGTTCAGCTTGTTTTCTGTTCTCTCTTTATTTTAACACCCTCATGGCTCAGTTTCCTAACCCTAGACATTTTTCAGCCCATTGGGAGCCTAACAGAACCCAAGTTGGGTGACACTGGAGCTCCAAACCATGGTTCTTCATTGTACTTCCCCTTCACTGAGGGCATTTGTTTTTCATACCTGCTGGGCACTTGTACTCTGTGCCTCACTTGTCCAGGGGAAATGGAGCCTCAAAGATGTGTTCTGCTGGTCCCTGTAGCTCACACCTTGAATCCTAGCTGCTCAGGAGGCTGAGAGCTGAGGACTGTGGCTCAAAGCCAGCCTGAGCATTATGAGACTCTATTTTTCCAAATAACCACCAAATAACCCATCAAATAAGTGGAGCTGTTCTTCAAGTGGTGGAGCACTAGCCTTGCACACACAAAAGCTCAGGGATAGCACTCAGGCCCTGAGTTCAAACACTAGGACTGGCACACACAAAAAAAGAAATTTGTAAAGATGTGTTCTATACACCAGAAAGTAAACCTCATATTTTGGAGCTTCAGCCTATGTTTCTTCCTGTTCAATCACTGTGCACTTCACAAAGAAACCCCATGAAGAAAGAAAGGGACTAGGCTTAGCTAGCCCTGTGTCCTAGTTCACTGAGTACTTCTAGGAACAACAGCACCATTTTGCTCAGCATTCCCTTTTCCCTTCCCTCCACAGACTCACCCCACAGATCCAAGCTGGGCTTTCCCAATGGGGTCACAGAACTATCACCCCTGAAAATGTTCCTTAGAAACTTCTTAGATTCATCCAACAAGCTTAGGAAGTGTTCCGAACTATGTTCTCACTCTACCCTTTAACATTCACAAAGCAGTTGAGAAAGTTAAAAACTCAGAACTCTAGCCAGGCATGGTGGCTCAAACCTACTGTAACCTCACATACTCAAGAGGGAGAGCTTTAAAGGATCATAGTGGTGGCCAGTCCAAACAAACAGAAAAAAAATGTTAGTAAAAATCCATCTTAACAAATAAGCTGGGAGGCTAGGATTAGGCTCATGCCTGTAATCCTAGCTACTCAGGAAGCTGAGATCTGAGGATCCTGATTCAAAGCCAGCCCGGGCAGGAAAGTCCATGAGACTCTATCTCCAATAAACCACTCAGAAAACTGGAAGTGGCACTGTGGCTCAAGTGATAGAGTGCTTGCCTTGAGCTGAAGAGCTGAGGGACAGTGCCCAGGCCCAGAGTTCAAGCCCCATGACTGACAAAACAAAAGCAAAAGCAAAAACAAATAAGCTGGGCATGGTAGCATGTGACTGTAATCTCAGCTATGCAGAAGGTATAGCCAGTGGGATCATGGCCAAAAGCTGGCCATGGGCAAAAATGTAAGGGGCTTTATCTGAAAAATAACTAAAGCCAAAACCAAAACAACAACAAAAAAACCCAATGCAAAAGAAGCAGCAACAGCAGAAAAACAAAACAAAAATAGTAGGGACAAAGCTCAAATGGTCAAGAGCCTGCCTAGCAAAAGTAAGGCCCTGAGTTCAAAACACAGTAATTCTAGCTTGCATCATCATCTTGAGTTTAATTAGAGGCAATTGTTTTAAAGTGAGAAAATTTCACATGCCCTCCATTCTAATTTGACATCTGTGGGTCTCTAGAGCATAGATCTTTAACTGTTTAAAAAGCACTATTTACTCTCAGTCCCCCTCACTCTTCCACACCCCTGAATTGCTACTTGGACTTCTTTCTAAGGGATAAACCGCATTTCAGGTCAAGTTTGCTGCTCAGCATTAGAATGGGGACCTTTTACAGGTCACTAAGACACTTTTCTTAAAGATACAGAGATCTAGAAAGTTAGGGTGACCCACTCTTTGAAATACACTTAGAACTTACTGCCTTATTTCACTTCTTAGTTAAAATTGCATGTCGGAAGAAAATGTGATTCGAATTGACAGCATCAGAAATGATGGAAATCATCATTTCCAAGAATAAACAATCTATGAGGAAAGAAAGGTTCAGATGCTTAGAAGCCTAAATCCTTTACAAGGTGTGGCATACCCTATGTCTCTTGGGTTTCAGTATACCCCTTTAGAGTGTAGTATATTTATAATTCTATTCACAGCTGTAGGCACCCCTGGTTTGAATTTCCTGGGATGGGTAATTTGGTGTCACTTATTGGGGAGGGAGAAGGAAGGTGAGAGATAATCATTTCTGACTAGTGATGGATAGGGTAATCCTCTCACCTATCACAGACTTCGTAAAGATGGAGAGAGGCCAAGGTGATTTTTCTCAGCTTCAGTTCAATATAGCCATTACAGATACGTAGGCACTAAGTTAGAGACTGATGTACACCAAGATGCACAACACATCTTGCTCTTTGCAGTGTGAGCACCATGGAACAGATATAGGAGAGGCCACACATCACTTGCTGACAAAGTGTGGGGAAAATAAACCATTGGCTGCCTGGTGCTGAGAGATGGGGGGGAGGGGGCAATTATGTCTGAAGATGGTAGATTGGTAAATGGTAAGAAGGACTAGAAATTGGTATTTACAGCTGAGTTTGCCCCCAAAGCATAACTCTGACAAAGAGTTTCAAAATTGTCCATTTGTTGTTTCTGTCAGCCTTTTTAGGCCGGCTGAAAGGAGGCCTGCTGGCTCTGACAAGATCAAAATGACCCTTGAAATGTTTGATAATGGGCTGAACTCACAGCCCTCAGTGCCCTCCCTGCATGGGGCCTTTCTGTCTATTGGAATGTAAGCAGCAGGAAAAGAAAGTAGCTCTGCTCCAAATCTACCCAGAAATACAGGTGCAGGAGCCTCTCCCAGGCTTGAGAAATTCTCAGTTCTCCACATCTGAGGGGGCGCTGCTATTAAATCTCAGCCCCAAGTAATGCTCAGCCTGTCTGCTCAGCAAGAGGCCTGTTGCCTGACAGTAGAATGAAAGTAGAATGTTGTCAGGGCCAGGCAGAATCCTAAGGCTGTGTCCTGCCAAGTGTCTCAGAGATCCTGCCACTGACTGGGCTGGAGGTTACCTGCTGTCCTAGGGCCCTGTAGGCAGAGGGAGGAAGGCACTGCTCCTTTGCTACCCTGCTTGGGCAAAGCTGAGCAACTCTGAGGTTTAGACAAGTCTTGCAGCTGAAAGCCAGGCACCTGTGACTCATGTCTGTAATCTCAGCTGCTCAGCAGGGTGAGATCTGAGGATTGTAGCTGGAAGCCAGCAAGGCATGAAGTCCATGAGATTCTTATCTCCAATTAAGTACCAAAAAAGCCAGAAGTGGAGCTGTGGCTGTAGAGGTAGAGTGCTAGCCTTGCACAACAAAGCTCAGGGACAGCGCCCAGGTCCTGTGTTCAAAACCCAGGATCAAAACCAAAACCAAAAAATAAACAAACAAAAAGAACTCTTAAGGGAAACAAAGGAGGAGGCTACAATGCTTGATAAGAAATGTACTCATTATCTTGCCCATGTAATTGTAACCCCTCTGTACAGTATTTTCACAATAAAAAACAAAAAGAAGTCTTGCAGTTGGATGATCCCGCATTAACCAAAATCTGTTGACATCTTGGGAAGGCATTACAAAGGGATTATATTCACTTCTGCATACAGCAAAATTTGGCCAAAGCTTTCCCTACAGAGGCCATAGCTATACAATCTATGCAGCCCACTACAAAATGAAAACATAGGCCCCTTGCTTAAGAGTTACTTGGACTGTGCAGAGAGCAGAGCCCCATGTGACCATGAAAGCCACACATCAAGGAAGCCAGTCTGCCTTGGGTTTTCTTGCTTTGTCTTTCATTGGTTGGTGGGCGTGTCTATGTCTGTCTTCTGTCTGTTCAAGTACATGCATGTGTGCATACACAGTCTCTCCCTCTCTTTCTCTCTCTCTGTTCTTGGTGTCTATCTCAGTTACATGCATACACACACACACACACACACACACACACACACGCATGCATGCACACACACACATACACACAGCAGGTACTCCAAGTCCCTATCTTGTCCTTCATGTATTTTCCCTAACCTCCCTTTTCTTTTCATGCTGGCTTTATCTTTGATGCTTAACCTGACCCACACCCAGTGCTAGTAAGGATCACACTGAAACTAATTAGATTCAGCCTCTCTCACAATCAGAGGTAGGGGGAGAAATTCTAAGCGCTTAGTTTAATAAGTATCTTATTTACTGATATTTACTCACTAACATATCGGTTTGATATCAGGTATTAGAAGCTGTTTATCATCCATAAAATGCAACTATCTTTGACCTCCAGGAATTTCCAGTAACATAGACCAAGATAGCTGTTATTGTGCATCTATAATGTGCTAGAAATGTGCTAAACCTTTTGTACATATTAGATTCCTTCATCCTCACAGTCATGTGAGGGTTGCTGATTATTATTTCCATAGGCAGATAAACCATAAGCTGAGGGAGGTGGTCACCTTGCCCTTGTTCACAGACCTGCCATCTGGCTCTCTAGCTTGGGTTGCTGGTGCTATCAAGCTATTCTGCACAAGCAAATGAGAATGGGTTCACTTTTCTCCCTGCATTGCCTCTCTGCCAGACACAAATAATTCCTTAATTAATATATATTGAATAAGTACGTATGTTAGCTATGAGTCAAAGAAAAGATGAAGATGAATATATATATATATATATATATAAAGTTTATATAGTTTAAGTAGCAAATGAAAAGCATCCATTTAGCTTTGAGGGGGAGGGGCATCTTTATATCCCCTGCAGGAGGTCTGGCATGCCACCAATTAGTGCTCAACAAGTATTTCTTTAACTTAATTCTTTTGAGTTGAATGAAACTGAATTACATCAGAATTTCATTTTTCTTTTGGTGAAAACCTGATTTTAAGCTGAGATAGTTCTAAATGTATTTGGAACAGACTTAAGTGCCCTCTAGAAGTACCAAAATAACTATACATAACTCACAGAACTGCAGGACCTGAGCCCCAGTCTCCGGAAGCAGAAGATGTTCCAGCCAGCCACACGGACAACTTAAGCTGCTCATTCTCCAGGACCTAGGAACCTTTGTTCAGTGCCTTGGAAACTCCTTAATTTAAGGTAGAAGGGGCTGTGTTTGATAAATGGCAGTTACCCATGAGCAATGAAGGAGGAGGTCACAAGGTATTTGAGAGAAAATGTTGTAATTAAAGTTTCCAACTTAGAGATGACCAGCCTAGATGGCCAACAAGGCCAGAACTATCACAAGATATTGTGTTGTTGTTGTTGCTGTTAAGTATCCTATCTACCTAAAGATTAAGAAATGGCTTCCTTTCTGGTTAAGGTGAATCGGGAAACACTTCCTGGAACAAGAGATCTTTCACTTGTCTACCCAGGGCTGAAGAACAGGTCCTACAGGCCAGATGGTAAACATCTGCGGATAGTGCCTGTCGCATGCACTGGTCCTGGGGAGAGCCATAACACTCTCAAGTTCCTTTTACTTCGACAACAACTCATTCTAGAAACAATCTACTTTCAGTATATAAAAAATGTATTCCTTTCCTTAAAAACTTCCCTACCATTTTCAGTATGATTTTGAACTCTTCTCAGAGATGCAAAAAGTCTCAGGGACATACCTGAGCTGACCTCTAGTAACATACCCGTTTCTTATTCACTCTGTTTCTGTCTGTCTGTCTGTCTGATCTATCTCTGTCTCAGACTCTCTTCCTTTCTCTCTCCCTCCAACCTCTCTCTTTTCTGAAAAGGCCATTTTCCCCTCTAAGGGAATGGGTCCCAGTGTGAACAGTCAGTTTCTTTATTTAACTACCATCCAAGCTTTCTGTTTCTTTACCTCCAGCTCTGGTTACCAGGAGTAACCAATGCAAAGGCAAACAGAGCAAGCCAGCCTCTAGGGGATCAAGGCTCAGCCGGCTCAGCTAGAATCAAACCTGAGCCTGAAGACATGTTGAAACTTGTTCTATAGATAATGAAGTGTTCTGGGCTCTTCTTGAAGGAAATCAGACAGTGCCTCATAGGGAAAAAAAATCAAAAGAAAGTATGATGAATCTTTATAAGACCTTCTGGGATTTTTTTCCCTTATACAGAGGGTAAATGGAGAATCTGTGCTTTTTTATTTTTTATTTATATTTTTGTAGATACTTGAACCTGGTCACTCAGGTTAGTGTCATTCGTTGGGGGAAAGGAAATCAAAGACAGAGAGAAAAATGTTAATAGTAGCCAAAGCCTTCAAAGTCCTTTTGTCTTTGATCTAAACTTAGGAAAGCTGTAGCCGGCAAGGGGCCATGTGACATATAAATAAGCGTAGTTAGGAGTGATAATAATATATTAATATTTAAGCTTTCCCACTGAGCCTTTCTGGGAGAGATGCCTAAATGACTCTGGCTAGGTAGTTAGGGAAAGAAAATGACCACTGGGACCAAGGCCAACAGGTTAGCACAAGGGTACAACACAAATCATCTTTCTTGTTTGCAGCAGGCCCCTTGTAGTTCATAGACTTTGACAAGTGACTATAAGAAAGGCATCAGAAGGGACCTTCTATAGTTGGGTTCCCAGCAAGTGGCGATCCAATCAGAAGGGCCCCTAGAACCACGTGAGGATACAATCAGAAGGGCACCTAGCACCACGTGGCCACTGCTTATCCAATCAAACCAAAGATACACTCTTCCAAGAGAGTGGGGAATTAGGACCAAATATCTGCCAGGCCAAGACAAAGGGACTGCAGATACCCCTTTGGAATGAATCTGCTCTCACTAACTTTTTTTCCCCTTTTCCTAATAAACTTACTTTTTTCTTTGAAGGCTTTCTTGTCTTTGGCTTCTTTAATTGGCAGAGGAAAAGAACCCATCCCTAGATGGGCCAGCTTCTTTTCCAGCTTTAGAATACAGGCTTGGAATCCAGTGGTCACAGGAAATGTGTAGCAGCAGACCAGGATGGGTAAAACTCCAGGTTTTGTAAGATGTCAGGAAGTACCCAGGAGGTCATTCAGAAGGAAACTGTGCAAATGAATCCATAAAATTGCCTATGGATTCCTCAAACAACTCCTGAGTGGCTCATGCCTAGATCTAAACCTAAATACATCATAATCATGTACGCAGACTCTCTTCTGGTTAATACATAATGATCTGAATTGCACTGGAGAAAAACAACATGAAAAAATGTACATGACATTGAAAACACAATTCCCAGAGATTGATTAGAACTTTTGATTTGAACCTAACCAGTTTAAATGCTGTCTGAAAAATAAAAATCAACTTTGTACTTTATAAGACTTAAATAAGACCCAGAATATCAAAACATGATATTCAAAACATCGAGAATCTAATAAAATATTGTTCAGCTTATGAAGAACCAGAGTAATTTTTCTCTCAACAGAATGGCTAACCTTCCAATAGAAAAGCACAAATGTGACCACGTGATTTTGTGGACAAAAGTCCAAAAGCACTTAATTTATCGTTTTCTATACATGGTGTAAAAACTTGTACTAAATAAATGAACCTCAAACTTCATGGAAAAAGTAATTAAAATAGGTCATACATCTAAACATAAAGTCTAATAGTTTAGAAGACAGATTAGGAAAAAAGAACAGCAACCTCAATTAAGGTAAAGAGTTTAGAGGGCAGAGAATATGGCTTAGTGGTATAGTGCTTGTCTAGCATGCATGAAGCCCTGGGTACAATTCCTCAGTACCACATAAACAGAAAAAGCCAGAAGTGGTGCTGTGACTTTAGTGGTAAAGTGCTAGCCTTGAGCAAAAGAAGCTCAGGGACAGTGCCCAGGCTCTGAGGTCAAGCCCCAGTCCTGGCCAAAAAAAAAAAAAGGAGATAGAGTTTAGATATGACCAAAAAGTGCAATTTATAAAGAACTCAGAAAACTTAACAGTGAAGAAGCCACCCATTTAAAACTAAGTAACAGAGGATGGGGTGAAGTTCAGTGTTAGAATGTTTGCTTAGCATGTGGGAGATACTGAGCTTGATCTCGAGCATGGTAATAATAACAATAATAATAGACTTGGATAGACATTTTATCCAAGAAAATATACAGAAGACAAGTAAATCTGAAAGCATGTTCAGTATCATTAGCCAGCAGAGAAACACAAATTAAAACAGCAATGAGACATCACTATGCAACTAATGAAATAAAATTAATATTCTCACAATTCTGAGTGCTAGAGCTTTCATTCATTGCTGGTGGGAATGCAAAAGGTTACAACTATTCTAGAAAAGTTTGACAGTTTCTTCTAAAATTATACATTCATTACCAAATGACCAACAAATCCTTCACCCTGTGTATTTACCCTAGAGAGATGAAAATTTATGTTCAAACATTTGCACATGAATATGTACAGTGACTCTATTTATAATTGCCAAAAGCTTGGAAACTTCTCACATACCCTTTGCATGTAAATGTATAGACAAACTGTGATATATCCATATGACAGAAATACTACTTAGCAATAAAAAGGAATGCACTATTGAAATTCACAACTGCATGGATGGATCTCAAAAGCATTGTGCAGAGTGAAAGAAGCTAGTCTCACAAGCTTACCTCCTACATAAAATCACTTATGTTACATTTTCCAAAAGACAAAATCATGGTAATGAAAAAGACCAGAGGCTGAAGTGAATCAGAGCTCAGGAGAATGCATGGCTGTGAAGACCTAGTGAGAGGGAATCTTTAAGAATAATTCAACTCTGGGTGGCGGTTAGTATAATCTATACATGTATCATCATTCATTCATAAAGTATAATTCATAGTTGACCCAAATAAAGTCCATTTTACTGGATGAAAACCTCAAATATTTTTTTCAAAAAATATTAATAACCTCCAGAAGGTTCCTACAAGTCCCTAAGTTAATATCTTTAAAAACATTTAGACTTTGTCAAAAGATAAATATAAACAAACAGCCTCCTGGGTGACTGTGGCTCATGTCTATCATCCTAGCTACTCAGGTAGCTGAGGTCCGAAGATCAGTGTGCAGCCTTTGCAGACATATCTATTAGATGCCTATTTCCCATTGACCAGCAAAAAAGCAGAAAGTGAAGGCATAGCTCAACTGTGCCAGCTATGATTTTTAACAAAAGCCAAATGACCCAGTACCAGCACACACACACACACACACACACACACACACACACACACACACATGCAAATGTTACCCTAACACAAAATATTACGTATACAAAATATTGCCCTATCTACTCCTAATCTGATATAATCAAATGCTTGCTCTTTTAAAACTTTATTTATAAACACATGTCTTAAATTTTTAAAAAGTTGGTTGTTTTAAGCTGCAAAACTTGAGGATGACTTGTTATACAGGAACAGATCACGAATGCAATAAGCATACTAGTGTAATGTTAAACTGCACTTTGAGTTAGAATAAAGACATCTGAGAGACAGGACTTGAGATCTCAATTCAGTTCAACACCTGAGATATATTCAAATAATTTGAATTTCTGTCTCTAGCGGCTAGGGAATTATCCAAAGATATAAGGCATTTCCTACAAATGATTTTTTTTAATGAATCATCTTCCTACGTAGACATTCTCAAGCTGATAGTTAGGGAAGCAGTACTGAAAATCACTACCTCCAGGGATTCCCAAACTGACTGATAGTTTGTTCAACAGCTTTTTAACTAGGATGTATCACATGACTGGTCCCATAACAAAGCTGAACAAAAAACCTCAATAAATGTATTTTGGTGTGAGTAAGGCTATGTTCATTCTTTTAATTAGCAAACACTGAGCTAATATCCAAGTTACTAAGTTCAAGCAAAACTAAAAGCCTAGCATAGCACCAAGATGAAAATGTTGCCTCTATTTGTCTGAACTCATACCTAAGGAACTTCCCATTCAGCATATGCTCTGACACAACTGTATGAGAAGTTACTATAAGAGGCACTGGGAAGGTGGCTCAGTCGTAGACCGCTTGCCTTGCATACATGAGGCCCTGAGTTCGATTCCTCAGCACCACATAAGCAAAAAGAAAAAAAGCCGGAAGTGGCGCTGTGGCTCAAGTGGTGGAGTGCTAGCCTTGAGCTGCAGAGCTGAGGGACAGTGCCCAGGCCCAGAGTTCGGGCCCCATTACCAGACCCTCCCCCCAAGAAAAGAAGTTACTATAAAAGAATAGTATTTGATGTTTACATTTCCAAAGACTGAAGGCAGAAACTGTGCCAACAACTCACAAATCAGGGAAGAATTGACAAAAAATATGGTTGGGAAACATTGCTTGTTGCCTTCTTTAAAAGGAAAATTGAAAACATAGGATCACAAAGGTCAGACAGTTATTATTGGAATCTGGCTCTTATAGAAAGTAATACATACCATTTTCCCCATCTAAATTGCATTACTTTGTCCAAGTCACCCGATGGGGCCCAGGATAAGGTGTTTTTCTGATGTAGATAACTACCTAGGTTTCCAAAAGCCCATCCATTTAAAAGTGGGGCCAGAAAGAACACCACACTAGTGACAGAAAAGTGATATTTTCTGTAACCTCAGCATCACAAAGAATAGTTCTACAAGAAATAGTTGACAAAAAGGAAAAACTTTATTATTAAACACAGATAGTGCAATTCAGCAGAATCTGGCACTGATAACAACTTCCAAAAACTAGGCCTTCCAATGGGGAATCTCAACTGAACTCAGCTTTTAAGAAACTTGAAACATTTTACAGATCAAGATGTCTATATAACTTACGTGACTGCCTATAGAAGGAAGAATTTACATATCAAATAATCAGCAGCTATCAAGTGAGAAGGGGTACAAGAAAGCACCAGTGAAACCACAATTTCACATGAACTTCCCAGTTTAATGTGTGACTTAACAAGGTTTCAAAGGGCAGCTAATTATAAAGCTCTATAGATCTAATAAGTGGCCCATGTCACTTGGATTCCTTAACTGAAAGAAAAAAGTACTATTGTTATCTTGATGTGAGAAGCCAGATACCAGAACTGAGGGCAGACTGAAATATGATATTATTTTGAAAGCTTGGAAGGAAACTACTCAGTGCCTCTGCTTGATCTAAAGCAACATTTGCAACTATGGTATAGAAAGTTGAAAATATGATAAAAGGAATACAGCTAAACTTTATAAATGATCTGGGCTGTTAGTAACTCAAAATGCCATTTGCCTGATGTGATGACAGGAATGCCTACTATGTGTAGGCTATAAGGCTATGAGTCTGATGTTTATTTGGTCTTTAAGACCTACAAGATCACCATTATGCTCCCACTGTAGAGGTAAGACTGAGGCTGCCAAGGATAGATGGTTTACTTGCTCAGAGTTGCAGAGCTGAGAAGTTAGAGCCAATATCTTCTAATTCCAAAGCTGGTATTTTCTTCTCCACTGACCTTTCATTCCACACTTAAAAAGTATGAAAACATGTCAGCCCTGGTGGCTCAGGCCTGCAATCCTAGCTGCTCAGGAGGCTGAGATCTGAGGATCACCAGAAGTCAAGTCCATGAGACTCTAATCTCCAATTAACCGCCAAAAAAGCCAGAAGTGGTAGAGTGCTAGCCTTGAGCAAAACTCAGCTCAGGGACAATGCCCAGGCCCTGAGTTCAAGCCTCAGAACAGGCACCAAAAAATAAAAATAAAGAAGCATTCTTTACTAATGCAGTCTTATTTGTTGATATAGTTTTTACAAGACTCCTGCTGAAATGTATAGAGGGAGGACATAAAACAATACTATCTTCTTTTATATAACTGTCTTTGACTCATTCATCAGATAGCAGGCGTGATATCTTTAAGATGCAATGGATGCTTTTAG
Source organism: Dipodomys ordii (assembly GCF_000151885.1). Lineage (NCBI taxonomy): Eukaryota > Metazoa > Chordata > Mammalia > Rodentia > Heteromyidae > Dipodomys > Dipodomys ordii. The sequence continues at coordinate 22,845,640 of NW_012267228.1, forward strand.
GGTGCCAATAATATTATTTGCCATTTGGTGGCTCTTAACTCACCTAGATGAATGCAATGTGTGATCCTTAAAATGATCCTTAAAGTAGAGCTTGAGAAACTCAGTGTGAACTTTAAAGATACAACCCATAATAGTGCCCAAGATGAGAAACTTCACCCTAAACCCATCTGTCTACAACGCTGTTCCCATAGTCTCTCTTCACATGGCAGCAGGACAGAAACGCATAATGGGAGAAACTTTAGGTAGCATGGGTAAGAGAAAAGACCACTATGTTAAGAGAGAGAATACCAGTACAGAATGCAAGATGTTTTAAGTGGTTCATCTCTTGACACTCCAGGCCAATAGTTGGAGCAAGCAGACAAGGCAGAAGTATACCACTTATGTAGGCAATTCCATCCAACCTCCTCCCACTCCATGATGGAAAACTCCAAATAAGCCAAGACACTTACACCGACGGCTCATATCTTTATTTAGAAAATCTCATTCCACTGGAGAAGCTTCCTAATCAAGAAAGCCAGTGGTTCAGTAGAACTGAAACTGTCAGATGGAAAGAGAAATCACACAATTAAAAGACTCAGATCCCAGTTCCCCAGGCTCTCTCCTTACCACAGTGGCCTTGTGAGTCTCCTCCCTCTCCCCATCACACCTCCCTCATCAGATCTGAAAGAAAGGCAATTATGGTTCTGCCCAGAGGACCCTGAATACCACATAAAGGTGATGAGAGACTCAAGAACCCCCAGCATTTCCTGACATTGTTAATGGTATGAACTTTTTTCTCTCCACAGCTTATTGGTCTGTTCTTCTGGGAACAACAAGGTAACCAGAATAATTGCAAAGAGATGTGATGGCCTGGAAGAAATCAGAAGACAAGTATGCCTGGTACACCATTTATGTGAAGTCACAGTTGTGTTACCTTATAGTACGTGGACTTCACTAGAATCCATTCTGGCAGGTCCAAATTCAAACTAAGGACTTGAACTGGTACAGCTATTTCTTGGGACAAAATCAGACCAGTGGCAATGGGAGCAGAATAGTCTCTCTTCAGATGAACTGTCTCCTTATGAATGGCATACCATAATATCGGGACAATTAGATGGATTTGAGGTTACACTTGCCATAGGCTGTCCACTGATAGTCACATATTTTGTTCTACTGACAGTTAGCAGCAGCCCACGGATGAAATGAGCCTTTTCTGTGTGTACATGTTACTTAAAATCAATACTTAATTCTAGCATGACTGTCTGGGTCCAGCAGTGAGTTAGTGAGATTCAAAGAGGGTTGGGGTGTGGCCACAAGGTGGCTCTCATCTTCTGAGTTCTAGATTGAATAGATCATTAATTGATTACTAGGCTGAGCCCTTAGACCACGTTTTAAGAGATTATGTTTTTCATCGTAGGAAGCAATATCATGAAATATCGTGAATAATTGGAAGGAATTAATAGCTTCATTTATAAAGCTCACAGTGCAATGTTAGCCAAGGTCACATTGGAACACACATAAAGAAAGAACAGAGGTGAATTCCAACTAGAGCTAAGGATATAGGCAGGGATGTAGAAAACGGATCCATAATTCATCTATGACATGCATTGTACTTGAAAGATGGATGTGACTCCAAGAATTCTCTCCCTGTCCTCTGTATTTTTAGAGCCATTTCTCTTTAGAGTGCATTCCTTTGCTCTGGCCTCAAATATAAGGGCTTATGTTTTTTGTTTGCTTATTTATTCAACAAAATACCCAATCCTTCTTGGAAAAAAATAAATAAGCAAATTCTGTGGCTAATGAGCTAGGAATGTGTTGGAGTTGTTTTGCTTTGTTTGTGATAGGTGATAGGATCCAAGCATTTGGCTTCCCAAGTACTTGGGTTACAGGTGTGTATCATTACACTCAGCTTACTAGGAATGCTTTTTTAGAAATAACATTGAAAATTATGATAGGAAGGGAGAATTAGAAAAACAAGAGGAGAACTTCCAGGAGTTCTTTTACAAAGTAGCTAAGAGGGTCTTTCTTCAAAGTAGAAGATGGGCTGCTTCTAAGGAAGAACAGCACTGCAGTTGGCTGGCTTCACCATTTACCAGCTCTGTAAATTTAGATCAGTGATCAGTCTGCGAGGGGCCTCAGTCATCTGATCAATAAGAGAGTGCATGAGGACTTCAAAGACTTGTGGTAGGACTTCCTTGGGCCAAGGCGCATTGCAAGACTGCTGCTATGCAAGCAGAGAAGAATCCTGCACCCTTCCATATACCTCCAATGTTTTCTGCTCCGGCTCTTGGGCCATTTGGCCTTTGTGAGCAGGAATGTCTCCTTGATATCAATCTCAGAAACCTACTTCCCCTCCCTGAGCTAAGTTTGCTCCCTCAACTCGTATCACTGAACCCTTCAGCAAAAACAAAGAACTACATTTCACAACTGAGAATTCGGCCTAGCATGGAAATGAAAATTCTTCATTTCATTCATCAGATTTGGCCTGTGTGAAAGCAATCCAAACCACTTAGATATGACTGGCCAGCTTGAAGAAAAGCAAGATCGTTTTGCAGATGGGTTATAGTGGGTTATTCAGCCTTATTTGATTCCTCCTGATACATTTACTTAATGGGATATATTTGGCAGTGAGTATGCTATTGATTTCAACCCAAAGTTGCTCATGAAATGTGTAGAAAGTATGCGTATTATACTGCATTGCACTGCTAGATTACAATGTCACCACATCAAGTATTAGAGCTGAGCTACATAAGGTTAAAATCATGGTACATACGTGGTCCTTTTTTATGAATGAAATTTGAAATAGAGCAACCTCCTGCAATCAATATTAAAATTTCATTGACAATCATATACTTTAATCTCAGAGGAAAGGCAAGTGAACTGCAAACAGATTTATGGTAGAGATTCATTTAAACGAATGAAGTCTTTTCTATTTTTCCATTGATATTAATCTTGAAATGGACAGCTTGTGAATTATACAAGAACTTCAGGGACATATTCCTCCAAGTGCCACCTTTCTGTGGCATCATTTAAAATAAAACAAATAAAAAATTTTAATAAAACATATCCAAGGCCTAAAGATTGGGGGGAATAGCAATATGGAATACAGTGTTATCAAAAGAGGAAAGAGGAAATCTTGCTTCTCAAGTTTTGGCATATGTTTGGCTGATACAGCAGTTACATCACCAATTCATTCCATCAACAACATTCACTCATATGTCAACATTGACATCAATATTTATAGCATGTACATATCGCAGATGCACCTCTGGGGCTTTGTGCCTCTCATTGAGCCCTTGTCACGAACTCAGGATTCTGAGCAATCACAGGAACATTGAGGAACCTCTGTAAAAATACTTCCAATTGCTTGAACATTTACTGCCTCTCTGTTCAGGATAACATTTGTGAGATGGGCAAGATGGGGAAACTAAGATGCAAAGAGAAGACAATTGCCAAACAAAAAAGAGAGAAAGGAAAGAAGGGAAGGAAGGGAAGGGAAGGGAAGGAAAGGAAAGGAAAGGAAAAGTCACAGAATTAAACAATCTGAATCCAGGTCTTAGGATTCTACCTCAGGAGCTCATAAAAATCATATCACATTGTATTTGTGTTTGAAGATGTTCAGAGAAGAGATGCTGGCCCTCTATCCAGGACTATGGACATCACTGTTTTCTGGCTCTTTGGGGATATAGAGTATTTAGACATAGTCATGCACCATCCTTGGATATAGTCAAGGGACAGTTGAAGGAAGTGTCTCATTCTTCCTTCCAAGATAAATATGTCAACAAATATGTGTGATTGGATATTTCTTTCCAGAAAACCTCAATTTAGACCAAGGAAAAGACCAGCATGAAAATAATCAAGCTTATTCTGGGAGGCTGACACTCTAAGGATGCTACAAAATAACTCATGTAAAGTAGAATTGCCATGATTCTCAATTTTCTCCAAATTTGCCTTTTCATCCTCCCATAGATGCTTCAGCAATCCTATCCCTTCTAACAAATTCCCGCATTGTTAAACAATTAGCCAAAGCCCATTTCGGCTACTTGCATTCAAGGAAATTTACCTTGGGACTCAGCTGAGTCTACATGTTTGCATGTACACTGCAACCCAAAGAACGAGGCAAATGAAAGTTCCAGGGTAGGCATGCATACATATACATATCTACATGTATGTTCATTTTCTTAAAAGGATAGGCCTTATACCCAAGAGAAAATGACTTGCAATTTTTGTTTCTAATAGATGATACCTTATAAAATCATTGAAAATACCTTGCTAAATTTTTAAGAACTACCTCAGAACTTAAGAGTACTCTTGTGGAAATGAAAAAGAAATGTGCCTTAATCTGAAATCTGATGCTTATTTAGTATTTTATACCTTGTTTTATTATGATGCTTCTATTTTATATAACCAAAAATCCAAAAAATGATGTTTGCATGTTGATTGGTTTATATAGGGCTTTTTTCGGGAGATGGGACATTATCTTAAGCTATCGTCAGACTTCTAATGCTATACCAGGTCTTTTTTTGTATGTACTGAGAAAGAACCAACACACAAGTAGATGAAAATACGCCTTTTGACTTTGCAAAGGTTGAAGCTGTTATCCAGTAGTTGTGGCTTACAAAACTCCAAAATTTCTGTCAAACTTAAATTGACATTATCAAATTTCCAAACTCTATAGCTTACTTTTTTGATGGCATTCTTTTCCCCATGATCCTGGTAATTCCAAAGCAATTACATTTCTAAGAAAAGAAATACAATAAGCAAAGTAAATTCATAAGGCACGAGTCAGAATGCATTTCAGCCATCTTTGGTTTGATGCCTGATCCTAGAATATATATACCGAGAAGCAAGGAGATCACTTATAATCTTTATTTTGATAACACAAACAAATACTGAAAAATGCCCTCCCATGTCTGAAAGTGCTTTCTGAATTCTTCATAATTTTCCACACACACACAAAATATTGGGTATCAATGTACACACAGCAAGAAGTCATCTCTCTTAAGTTTATACTCTGTATCTATGGGATTTTAGGCTAGAATGCAGCTGAAGTATCTAGATCCATGAAAGTAATCATACTAATATGCTACTGCCCCAGGTTTATTGTTTGGGTTTTACCTGAATTTAGATGGATTGATGTGTCTTTGTTGACACAGAACATTTCTGGATATATTATAAACAAAATGTGGGTACACGAGGAAGGAATGAAAGAAGATAGGAATGGAAGGAAGAAAAGATTCATTGTCTTTTATTTTATCTTATATAGTTAGCTATCCTTAAGCCAGGCCCAAAGAAACATAGGTACCATGGTTTCCTTATTTACAATAAGGAAATGGTCAAAAGCTATATACATATGACCAGGTAAGATTAAGTCAAGCAAAATGAACCCTAAGATAGGGTCTCAAGTGTTTTATTTTCTTTCTTGCTATTGTTTCTAATGTATTTATAATGTACCATGTGATTTTTTTTGTTGCTTTGTATGTCCCTTCCCTACGGTATAACCCTGGTTTTACCAACCCTGGTTGGTATAATTTGGGCAGAAGAAGGGAAAAAACAAAATGTTTAAATAGGGATACAAGTTGACCCACTGCACCAATGAGATGAAGAAGACACTATGTTGAAAAATGAACTTTACAATTTAGGCAGGTGGGGGGAGTATAGTTGAGGAGGTGGGAGGGAAAGATGATAGGGGAAAAACAAAGGAGGAGGCAACAATGCTTGATAAGAAATGTACTTATTACCTTGCTCATGTAACTGTAACCCCTCTGTACAGGATTTTCACAGTAAAAACATGTTAAAAAAAGAAAAGAAAAATGTCAAACCCAAACAGATTTCCCAATTATTCCATAACACCTACCATAATTTCTCTTCTGGTTTTTAAGTATTGTTTTTCTCTTCAGGACATGCAAACACATGTCCAATTTCATGAAGAGCATCATTAAGAAAGGTAAATATCAAGCCTTGCATGGAATAGACTTTATCAGACAGCCCAGTGGAGATGGATTTTAAACTTTGTTTTTGGAGGAATATCTCTGCTGCTCTTTTGCCTCATTAATGCAAATATTTAAAAATTAACTGCATCTATAAAATGTACTTTTGTAAAAGATGCGGGCAGACTTAATTAAGAATTTAACTGTGAATGCTACTTTAAAAGAATTACAATTGCATCTAATGTGAAAGGTTTTAATTTTTCCCCTGTCTAGTTTAGTCAGTATTGAGGTAAAATTATGATACCTGGGTATTATATGCCAGATTGCACAAATGAATGGTATGAACATAGTTTTAAAAAATGATCATGTACACCAGCTTTTCATTCTACCAAATTTAGGGAAGACTTAGGTTATACATATTGATGAGGCTTTGTCACCATTTAAATTAGCCTATTGATCACATCCTGACATCATTCTGAAAATGCAGTTCTATATTCCAGCCACCTGGATGTTGCTACCAGTGAGTCACCACTGAAGTTGGTCTTTCCTCCTTGTACAATGCTAGCAATCCCTCAGTGGAAAACCAGTGAGGACCTGGGCAGCGACCCCTATCTCTGGGAAGTCTTCCTGCTTTTCTGACCCTTGGATTTGGGACTCCTTGTGCATGTTCTCATAGCAAGCTGTCCTTCCTCCATATGGCCAAGAAAGCCTGTTTCTCATGGTAGACTAAATTCGGAAAGCGGAGGCCATGCCTCCTCTTTGCTGTACTGCTGGCAAAGATGTTCATAAGATGAAAGAGGCATTGAGCAAGTAGGTTGATGCAGCAAATATAATCAAGTATTAAATGTTCTATCCCTGTAGCTATGACTATAAACAAGATGCAATCCCAGTGCTCCTTCAGCTTTCGTTCCATTCTGGGGATGCTCTGTCTCTCATGGTGAGATCTCAATCTTTGAATATGACTCTGTGAGAGAGGAATCCTCACCCTTTGCTTTCCAGTTGCAGTTTAATTTCTCTTGGATTGTGGTTTGGATTGGGGGTTCTTTCGATTTGTTTGCTCATTTGTATTTCTACTTTTTACCCAATAGCTCTACACTGGAATTTAAAAAAAAAAAAAACTAGGTCAGCTAATGATGGTGTTACTCTGATTTTTACATGTCATTGGTTCTTGTAATTCAGCCTTCCTTGAGACTCTCAAAGGAAGTGAGTGGCTGGACTAAGAAAGGATTTGGTAATTCCAGTGTTTCCAAGCAAATTAATCTCTTATGGTAGAGAACGAATTCTCTGAGTCCCCTGTCTTGGTAAATCAATTTCTTACTCAATTGTATAATATGAAATAAGCACTCTGATCATTAGCATGTGCCTAATTTCATCTTAGCTACACTTCCATCCACTACACTTAGATATATTACCTTATAGCTCCACATATTATTGCAATAATGATCTTCACGACTCACCTACTTCTAGTCTACTTTCTCCACCCAAGCTAGGATTATCATTTATAAGATGTGCTCATTACAGCACCCCACTGCTTCACTCAGAATTCTGTGCTAAGTAAAAAAAAGAGAGAGAAAAAAACCTTAAAAAATTTTGTGATGTTAGGAAAATGAACCCTTAGATAAGTATTTAAATGTTTTTTTCTTTCATGCATTTGTTTCTAACTCATTTATAAGATTATTTCTTTGTAGCTTTATATGTCCCTCCCCCACAGTACAACCCCTGCTTTCACTATATTTGATGTCAGTATAACTTGTGGAGGAGATGGGGAAAAACAAGTCCTTTAAGGATACAGGTGGACCCGATGCAACTATGAGAAGTACAAGTTGTCATGTCAAAAACGAACTTTACAACTTTGGTGGGGAGGGGGGTTGGGGGTGGGGGGGATGGGATTGGGTTGGGGGCGGGGGGAGGCTGGGAAGGGATGTGAAGGGTAAACAAAGGAGGAGGCTGCAATGCTTGATAAGAAATGTACTCATTATCTTGCCCATGTAATTGTAACCCCTCTGTACAGTATGTTCACAAAAAATAAAAATTTAAATTTAGAAAAAAAATTCTGTACTGCTTCTTGACCATTCATTGTTGCCTCTTTCCTATGACACTTTTCACTTTCCTCTAAAGTTCAAACCATTGATTTATGTTTTCTGTTTGTTTTCTTTTGTTGGTTGTGGGGCTTGAACCCTGGGCGTGGGTGCTGTCCCTCAGCTCTTCAGTTCAAGGTAAGCGTTACCGCTTGATCCACAGCACCACTTCCAGTTTTCTGGTGGTTAATTAGAGATAAGAGTCTCATAGACTTTCCTGCCTGGGCTGGCTTTGAACCATGATCCTCAGATCTCAGCCTCCTGAGTAGCTAGGATTATTAGGCATGAGCCACCAGGGCCTGGCTCATTTGTGTTGTTGTTGTTGTTTTTAAAGTTTGATTTTAGACTTGTTTCAGGTTTATAGTGAAACTGAGCAGATAAACACAGAGATTTTCCCGTGTCCCCCTCCCCCACATCTGAACTATACATCAGTGTGGATGATCATACAAGATCTATGACTCACATGAAGGTTCACTCTTGACAGAGCTTTCTTAGGTTCTGACAAATTTATGACATATCCATATCATAACCTCATACAGAATTATTTTTCTGCTCTAAAAGCTTCTGTCCTCTGCTTATTCACCCTTCCCACATCTCTAGCTCTGGCAACTACTGATCTTTCCAGAGTTTTGTCTTTTCAAGAACATCATGGAGTTGTAGATTGTACATTATGATGGCTCCCTTCTCAGTCTGCCTTCTTAAATTAGTAACAGGCATTTAAGTTCTTTCATGCCTTTTCATAGTTTAATAAGGCATTCCTTTTTTTACGCTGAATGGTATTACATTGCCTGGAGGTTGCACAGTTTATTTATCTATCCACCTACTAAAAGACATCTTGGTTGCTTTCAAGTTTTCCCAATTAAGGATAAAGCTGATATAAACATCCATGTGCTGGGTTTTGTGTGGACATATGTTTTCAACTCTAAGATGATGGTTGCTGGATCATATGGCAAAAGTATGTTTAATGTTATAGGAAACTGCCAAACTGTCTTCCAAAGTAACTGTACCATTTTGTACTCCCATCAGTAACAAACGGGGAGTTCCTGTTTCTCCCCACCCTGACCAGCATTTGGTGTTGTCAGTGCTCTGATTTTCAGGCATTCTCATGAGTACAAAGTACAGCCCTCACTGTTTGAATTTGTATTTCCCTAATGACTGATAATGTTGAACATAGTTTCACACATTTATTTGCCATCTGTAGATCTTCTTTGGTGAAGTGCAGTTCTTTTCTCTGTTTTGTGTTTTTGTTTTTTGAAACATGGCTGTCCTCTGTAACCCACACCACAGACTCATAATCTTCCTGCCTTAGCCTTCTGAGGGCTAAGACGACAGGTATGCACCGCTATACCTTTTTTTTTTCTTTTGATCTTGTTTTTTACTGAGTTGTTTTCTTATTGTTAAGTCTTAAGTATTCTTTGTCTATTTTGGATGAGTCCTTTACAAGTGTTGTTTGCAAATATTTTCTCCTAGTCTGTAGCTTTCCCTCTCATTTTTTTGAAAGCTCTCTGATGTGTTGTTAATCATTTTCTGCATCTAAAACAAATGTTCTAAATGCTGGCCTCACTAGACATTATTTTGTATTAGTGTGACAGAGGAATCAGAACCCAAATAAAATATTAGTTTTTGTTAGTTAGGACTAACAGACATATCTCCTGTGAATAACAGCTCTCTCTTTTGCATGCTGTGAAGATATTCAACTTTTTTTTGATATTCAACTTTTAAGTTATGACTTGACTCTTCCTTTGTCTCTGTTGCACTTTGTCATATAAACTTACGCTGACTGAAACATGACATAGTGGGGCAGAATGATTAGCTTCGAATGGTTAATTTGGGTATATTTGTTTTAAAACAAACTTCAGACAAGTCCCTGGGGGTTTCAGGGACTATTGTGGGGGTGGGTGGAGACATTTGGCATTTCATTTCATCTACAGAGTGGGTCAGGACAGCCTCTCTCTCAGTTCCTGGTCTTGGGGTTCAGATAGGAACTTACTGACCTGAGGAGAGAAGAGGGGGGAAAATATTCATACAGGGGCTCTTCTCAATCTTTAGAAAAGTCAGCAGAATTCCTAGGAGAATAAGGTGATGCTTCCATCCAATTATTCTTGCATGATTTTATAATCACAGAGAAGTTTCTGACCCCTGTTGTATAGAAATTTCCCAACTGTCTTCCTACCTGCCTTCCCCTGAAATCCTTCCACAAGATACTGAGGCTGAAAAACAAAACAAAAGAACAACAATTGCTTTCATTCCTTAGTCCCATCTCTAGTTAATTATTGGGCAACATCTTCCGCAGGTAAAAGTAAAACAGACACAGAGAATCACATCATTTTTTTTTAATCCTAAAAAATATGGTAAGTAACAAATCACCACTGTATTGTTTTCCCTAGGATACTAACAGAGATGCAGCAAATGTGACAGTAGGAACAAATCAATATTGTTATCACTAAAGCAGCCAATCAGGCAATTCTTCCAGCTCATAGAATATCCTATTATTTCACAGTAATAAATGCCTATCAGAAGCTGTCAATACCCTAGACATCTCTTCATCGCAGGGTGGGGCAACTTAGCAGAACACGCAGGGGCTGGCTGTAATGGCCCAGCCTTAAATACCTGGAGACAGAAACATCTTATACTCTCATAGCTGAAGCTTCGTTTTTCAACTCCAGTGTCTTTGGCTTAATGTCCTTATGCAACTAGATTCCATCAACATTTCTGCCATTTCATGAAATTGTTTCTTCTTGGTGTTTTCTTTTTTTTCCCCTATGGCCTTGGGATTGGGAAAAGGATGGGAGATTTTTCTAAAACTCCCATCTTTTATTTTAATTCATATTTCTGAGTTGGAAGAGTCCATTTCAGCAGCAGGCTCACAGGGCTGAAGTGATTTCCCAGCCAAAACAGGAATCCAGTAAGATTTCATGTAATAAGAGTATGGTATGTACAGATTCACTTTTTGAGCCACTCCAGAGCAATTATAATGGATTTCAAATTCTAGGACCATATTTTAGTACTCTGAGTTTCACTTCCAGCTAAGGAACTGGCATTGGCTCAGTAGAAAAGGTTTCATATTTAAAAGAGTCAATATAGAGAGTTATTTCCTATGCCTTACAGGTGATAGTAATATAAAAATGATGAACTAGTTTGGATATACTCAATGTATTTCTTATAGCTTTTTTTTTGAAGCTCATAGAATTATCTGTGTTAGAAATGATATTGGAGAGAAGACTATACACAGTCTGTTATTTTTAAAGTAGTTTTGTTAGGATTGAGAAAAGGTGATTCTTTTATGTGTTTTTTTGTTGTTTGTTTTTATTAAGAATAGCTGGAGGAGCAGCACAGAAAGAAACAACACAAGATTGAGGGACTGTGCTCATGCACCACCTTCTCTTTGGATAAGAAAGTCAAAGCAAATGGCTTGGGCATTAAATCAAGAGTGTACCAAACACAACATCATAGCAGGCCATCTCCATCATCCCTTATCTGGCCGTACATGGTGAGAGAATTGAAGTATAGTGTACCCAGTGAGAAGGTGTCATTCTCAAAATGGCTTTATTGCTAGGCTTGATGCCACAGAGAGAGATGAGATGGACATTAGATATTCTGGAAGCTATTGAAATCAAGATACAGTAAGCTGATACATAAGTGTCAATTTCATTTTATTCTTATAAGCAGGAGAATACCAGGTGATGGTAACTCACTTTGCACGTGGAGAAATGGAGACTAAATCATTGGCTGCTAGCTCCCACATAGAAGAGGCCTAAAGGAAAGTTAGATTTAGTGACTCAGGTCTGTCTCATTTCCATGACATTTTAGGAGAGTCAGATTCCATTGCAAGTCCATTCATGCCATTATGAGGTTTTTTTTTTTCTCTCTACCAATACAAAAACATTCCATCTCATAGGACAGTATGATGAAGTATAATGGGAGAGACCATGCATTAATTACAGCCTATCAGTGCAAGATACAACTTAGAATCCTCAGCTCACCTCTCTAGGCAGCCACATCTCAGTTGGGACTGGTACTTGAGAATGATTTTTTTACCACAGACAGCAGAAGAGTCATAAAGACATACATAATAGGAATGTGCCATCTTCAGTTTACCAAATCATATATCCTCAGTAATTACAATGTATACAACAGCTCAACTATTGTTTTCAAATTCATTCATCTGGCTACCTAAAGTGTGTTAGATACTGTGGAAGGCAAAGAGTTAGATGAGGCATAAATCTTACCCTCAAGGGGGTTTATGTTCTGCTAGGGGGAAAGACTACAGTTAGGAAAAACTGCCCTGCAGATTAGGAACTCTGGACTGCAGAGAATTCTAGGCATCACTTGTCAGATTCTGTTCACAGAGTGTAAGAAAGGGTGCAAAATAGCTGCAAATGAAGAGTGCACAAAGAAAGCTTCATGGAAGGAAGGAGAGGAGAGGAGGAGTAGAAGAAAAGAGCATTGTAGGCACAGGAAAATGATATCAAAAGGCACAAAGGCAGAAAGTTATAGTGAGTATATAGGAAAGAATGAGTGAGGAATTCTTTTTTTTAATTTTATTTTATTTGTGAACATACTGTACAGAGGGGTTACAATTGCATGGGCAGGATAATGCGTACATTTCTTACCAAGCATTGCAGCCTCCTCCTTTGTTTACCCTTCCCATCCCTTCCCAGCCTCCCCCCTTGAGTGAGGAATTCTGTAATGGGCTTAGAAAGTGCCTGGGGATAGTGAGAAACAATATGGAGAGTACCTTGGGGTCAGAAAGGATCAGGCTCTAGATACTAATGTAAGAATGAAAGATTTATTTCATGTGTAATGGGGGCAGGGGATGTTTACAGTTTACAGACAGCTTTGAGCTGGAGAACAACATGATGGCAGATATAGCTGACAGCATTGTGTAGAATCAGCTACCTGCAAGGATTCCTGAGACTTGAAGGACTTTGCAAATGGAAAACTGGAACTGCCAACCCATGGTTGGAAGACACGAGTGCCTCTCTTAGTCAGTGAGGATAGGGCAGAAATAAATACCTCTGACCGGTTTTAGTACCTGCTTCTCTCTCCTGTATTCAGAGTCTGCGTTGACCTGACCTAGAGGGATCTGGCTGCCACTTGAGGGAAGATAAAATATGACCAGCTCAGTAATGGAAACTGGGACATAAACTCAACTTGCTTCCTCAGCTGCAGGAAAATACATCAACAATTCTTTGTGCTTCTCCGGAGCTGAAGCCCAATTTATCTGCCAGCCCAGGGCTTTCAACATCCTTACTGGACAGGAAAAGGGAGAAGGTAAAAGAGGAGAACCAAGAGGAACAAAGAGGCCAGGGAAAAGCCCATGAGTGTCTCAGAGGATTTGAAGACAGAGGGCAGGTGCAGAGAGGCGGCAGTTAGTCTGTACTGAACCGTGTCTGTGGACTAGTTCTTTGGAGGGGTTCTCTCTTGTCATCCTCCCAACATCATCCCTGTGACATATGCCTGAGAAAGGCAGGTAATAGGAGTGAAGATTGATGTCAGATCAGTGTTTCTGAGGTTTTGGTCTGGTGTGGAGGGGAAGATGCTGTGGGGCAGAGCAGCTCCACACAGTGTAGTCAGAAAGCAAAAAGAGAGGATGCTTACCTCTGCGGCTTCTTCCTTTTTCTCTTCTTTCATGTGGGATCCCTGCCTAGGGTCTGGGGCCTCACATATTTAAGTTAATCCTCTCCAGCAATGTCACCACAAACACACCCAGAAGTATGCCTTTCTATTCTCCTAGGCCTCTCCCTATCTGATCAAGTTGGTAAATCAAGATAGACCACTATGTGTCCTTACAGACAGGGTAAGTTGAACACTGAGAATTTCCCTGAGGGCAGAGAGAAAATGCTTGCCCAGGAGTCTAAGATTCTAAGTCCAAGTCTAAGGCAGGGGGGAAAGGTGTGCTTTATCTCATGTCTGCCTGATTCTTTGGTCCATATTTTTTCCACTGTACCACAGGCAGCATCCAGATGGGCCTCAGAAGTCATTCATTATCTTTCATGCATTTCCTTTTAACTGATTCCGTTGGTATGCTTCTCTACTGATTTGGGTTGAGGCCTTTTTGAACAATGCACTTATTTCCAAAGAGTTTCCCAGCTCCCCATCAAAGTGACTTATCAAACTCCGCTTCTGTGTCAGCTACCTGACACATGGCAGCAGGCTTTTTCTTCACTGGAAGGGTTTTTGTTGTTGTTGTTGTTTTTCCAATCCAGTAATGCTTACCTTTCTCTTCCAGATTTCTGACACAAGTGTGACAGCCGTGTGCACCACTCTATTTCTTTATTGTGTTTTACTTTCCACTCCACCACACGGAGTTTCAGGAATCCATTTCTGGGCGTGTTTACCAAGAGCCATCCAAGGAAATCAACAGCACAGGTTTAACATTGTTCTTTGTTGCTTGTCTCCTCCACCATGGGTCTGTTAAGAAATAGACTACTATTGCTAAATTACTAATGCTATGTCCCATGACCTCAATGCAGGCAGAGGACAGAGGGCAGGGAGTGATAACACAAACTAGAGAACCACACCGAGTGAAGGAAGTGGTCAGAAGCCCAGACAACAGGCATCAGCTATCTCCCCAGACACAGGGCTTTTCTTTTTTGTTGTTACTGTGGTTAATTCACTCCTATTCCATCAACCTTTGACCTATAGTATCAAAGTGCTCCCTTACTATCAACCCCTTACATTTTCTCAAGTTTAGGAAGATAACTTTCTAAGGTCTACAATGGGAAAATTTTGATGAGAGGCTAGTGGGTCAAAATAGAAATCTGTGCTTGCTTAACCACTAGATGCCGGCTCAGTAGTGTGGACCCTCAGGCTCCTAGTACAGTCAGGGCAACTAAAGCTGAAGACTTGTCAGTTTCTCCCAAATGGAATTATCTTTATTTTATTGTAACGATGCTGTACAGAGGGGCTACAGTTACATGAGTAAAGCAATGAGAACATTACTTGTCGAGCATTGTTACCCCTTCCCTTGTTCTCCCACTAACCCTTCCCTCCCTCATCTCCCTCACTCCCCGCCTCCCCCCGCAACCCGCCCAAAGTTGTAGAGTTCATTTCCAATATATTGTCTTGTGGGTATCATTGTTGCAATGGGTCATCCTGAGTCCTTGTTTCAGTGTTTTGTTATTCCCCTTCCCCTCCCCAAATTAGACAAATGTATACACAAGATGCAGGGTACCAAAATCAAGTACAGTGGCAACAGGCGATATGCCATAGGGGGAAGAACATACAAAGGAAACAAAAAAATGACCTAGTACATTCAAAACAACAACAAAGAAAGACCTCTTGTGTTCATATCTTGGGGTTCATTTCACTTATAGGGTCATATGTACATAGCTTTTGAGCTTTCTATTCATCTGATGAAATCATCTTAAACATATACTAACTATTGCAAATGGGGAAAACCATGGGACATATATAATACATATACTTTTTTTCTTGATCCATTCATCTACTGAGGAGCATCTGGGTTGGTTCCAAATCTTACCTATAGTGAATAATGCTGCAATAAATATAGTTGTGCTGGTAGCACAACTTGTCTATGATCATTTGGGTAAATGGACTTATCTTTGTGGATGTCTTTTCTGATTTATAACAGTAACTGAGACAACTGAAAAAATTTCAGAGTTACATACACATGTGTCCTTTCCACTCCACAAAACAATCTCAGTGGCCAATAAGATAAATATTTTTTGGGGGGTGAGGGGGGGCAGGGAGGATTGGGTGGGGGGACCAGGGGAGGATGGGAAGGGATGGGAAGGGTAAACAAAGGAGGAGGCTACAATGCTTGATAAGAAATGTACTCATTACCTTGCCCATGTAATTGTAACCCCTCTGTACAGTATTTTCACAATAAAAAATAAAATAAAAAAGATAAATATTTTTTATAATAGGTTACAAATATAATATGTACTTTTAACCCAAATGAACTATATATCGTTACTAAGTCACTATAATCTGGTTTCTTTGTTTGATGTTAGAACATGATTATGCCTCCATATTAAAATATGGCCTTCTAGCTTAAATGATATTGTACATATTTTTGGGGGGGTCCAGTTGTGGGGCCTGAACTCTGAGCCTGGGCGCTGTCCCTCAGCTCTTCAGCTCAAGGCTAGCACTCTACCACTTGAGCCACAGCGCCACTTCCAGCTTTTTTCTTATGTGGTACTGAGGAATCGAACCCAGGGCCTCATGCATGCAAGGCAAGCGCTCTACCACTGAGCCACCTTCCCAGCCCTATTGTACATATTTTTTAACTCTACTTCTTTCTCTTTTTCTTTCTAAAGACATCAGAAGCAGCTTTTAAAAATGAAATGGGAGGCAAGTATATCCCCATAGTCATGATAGAAGCAGGTAAAATTTCAAATCACAAGTTATGAACTACAAACCACAAAATCTCCTATGAAACCTAACCCAAATGAGAGTCAGTGAAAGCTATCTATAATTTCCATTGGAGTTAAGCAGGACACATAATTCCTTTGTATATAAATGACTCCATCCTGAAGGTTGTTAAATGATTTATTGACGTTGACAATGAGATGTAGAGCCATGGGAGATAGGAGAAGGGATCAATGTCTGTATGTTACTGCTACTGTAACAAAATGACACAGTATGGAAAATTTCTAAGCAATGGAAATAACTTTCTCCTAGTTCTAGCTAGAAAGTCCAAGATCAAGACAGCAGGGTCAGTGCCTGGTGCAGGCCAGGTCTCTGGATCCAAGATGGTAGCTCTTAACTGTATCCTAAAAAAGGTCGAAGATGGGAGGGAATAAAGGAGTCAAGCCATTTTCCTGCAGCACCTTTATAAGAGTATTAATTTATTCATGAATGTAAAGACATATAACCTAATCACCTCCCAAATGTCATACCTTTTAACACTGTTGCATGAAGGATCAAGTTTCTACACAAAACATGGAGGGAACATAAACATCCAAACCATGACACAAGAATCTTCCTACACTGGCCTCTTCCCCTCCACAGCAGGAAAGTAGAACAGGCAGGGCTCAGAAAGGTAGATGCCACTTGGGTAAAACGCAAACTTACAATTGGAAGAATCACTGGGTTTCCTCACTTGATGCCTACTGTGAGTGAAAGAGCATTTGAACCATCAATCACATGGAACATTCATTACTAAGAGAGACTGAGAAATGGGGTGGAATAAACAGAAGAATGGTATTAATCACCGGGTTATAATCAGAAGATTTTTATAACGTTTAGGGCTTCTTCAGGGCCACAGAAAAACTGAGACTCAAATGGAGACATTACTTTAGGTTGATAATGTGGTAATTAACTTAGTGTCTACAATTTACCTCCCTATTCCCTATCACACGGAGTTTTACTAACAAACAAGCACTTCATTTAAGTTGAATTATTAAATTACTCAGTCAAATTACTTGGTGATCATTAATAATTAAAGGGGACTCTACATGGAACAGATGTAAAGATAATTGACATGGGAGATTTGGAGAAGAGGGAAATATAAGCAATATCTATGAATAGGAATTATTCCATCACTTCACATAAATTTCCAACAACATGTATCTGTCACACAAATAACTCAAAGAAGAAATTACAGATGTATTAGTTACCCATTGCTATAGAAAAAAGGTACTGCAAAACCTAGTTTAAAAATCTATCTCTTCACAAGTCTGAGATTTGGATGGGGCTTAGAAAGGAGCATCGATCTAGATCACACATGACATGATCACAAGTGGCTCTGCTAAGCAAAGCATAAATACTGAAAGGTATGCATGATGAGGAGAGCTAAAGGAAGAGTTTGTGATCATGTGTACTCTTGGCTCCTAGTGGCCCATCAACTTCCCACATGCAAAATACAATTCTAAATCAAGAATCTCACCCATCTATGACAGCATCAGATTCTCATTGACAGTCCACCATATTGTTATTTAAATAATTTTCAGATGTGAATAAGTCTCCTTAGTAGTTCTTCATCTGAAGTTATGCCTACCTCAGAGGTAAGCTTCTAATACCCCCCATCCACACATACACATATATAATAATAATTCTATTATTATTATAGGAACTCTATAATAAATATTCTCATACAGGAAGAAAGACAAAGAGAAATACATACAATTCAGCATTATATAGCAAGCCTGAAATCCAACTCAACACATATCCCAGAATCCTGTGATCAGGACCTAGTTCTACCATAATTCCTGGTCATTTTCTACCTCTCTTTGCTTCAAGTAGGGGCTTTGGCTATTTCCTTAGGCTCATCCTTCCTTTTGCATAATACAAACAAAAAAAAAAAAGAAGAAATGGTCCATATTTAGAATTAGGTAGCTTTATCCATCTCCCTTCAAACTGAAAGTAAATTACAAATCCAACTTTTAATTCTTAACGATTTCTCTTACCACTTTAGTCCAAACTAATATGCTTCCTTTAAAAACTGTGATTTCTAGGCATTAATTTATAATCTATTCAGTTCAATAAAAGCAACATATACAGGTTCTCCCTCTGCATTTTGACTGTGAGTTAGAAGGAGATGAGAAATACGATGTTTAGAATCCTACTGTTTAGCTAAGATGTTCTACAAGTCCTTGTCCTAAGATTCCTGTAGAACTTTCTGTTTCCAAAGAAGGATGTGTCTGTGTGAACCATGTGATATCATTTTAGTTTAATTTATTTGTTTGTGACTGGGGCCTGAACTCAGGGCCTGGGTTCCATCCCTGAGATTTTGTGCTCAAGGCTAGCACTCTACCACTTGAGCCACAGCTCCATTTCAGTTCTTTGGTGTTTAATTGGATTTAAGAGTCTCGTGGACTTTCCTGCCTGGGTTGGTTTTTAACCTTGATTCTCAGATTCTCAACCTCCTAAGTAGCTAGGACTACAGGCATGAGCCACTGAGGCTCAGCTACCTTATGTTTCTTTTTAATGTCTTTAACAAAGGATCTTATTGGTTCATGACATCAAAGCTAAATTTTACAGTCAATGTGATTATATTTTTCTTGAGAAAATTTGAAACAATTTGAGCAATCTTTTCTAAGAATACTGGAATAACAAATAGTTTTAATCTCTTGATCCAACAAGTTTATGGATTAGAAATATGTTCTCTAAATTCTGCTTTCAAATGAAATACTTCCTTCTTTAGTTTTTTTTTTCATTTTCTAACTGTACTTTATCGTAAGTAGCTAAATGAACCAGGTGATGCTTTCAAAAATGTGTCTGGAAATACCTTAACTAGATACATAAGTTCATTAAATGGGTTTTCTATCTTTCAAGTTACTATGCACAATTGTCTAGTTAATTGTCCTGAGAATGTATAATGTGGTTCCCTTTTGTGAAACTTTCAATAGAAGTTTCCTCCCTTCCATCAAGCCTCTTCTGACAGCTTTCTCAAAACCCTTAATGGTTTCTGCTCATTGCCATGTTCCAAAAAGAAGCTTTGCAAAATAATAAAATGAAATAAAATCCCAAAAGACAACCACCAATACCACCAATGTACAGTATCTTCTTGTCATAAAAATATGAACTATAATCATATGAACACACCATTACTCAACAAAAAGTAATGCAAGAGTAAATACAGCAAGAATATTATAAGAAAGCTATTAAACTTCAAATACATGTACAAATAACCCCACAAGCATAAAGGGCAAAAAGTAGTTCCAATATAAATGGGGAATACTGGATTGCTGCCTGACAAAGGATGATAGGGCAAATACAAAAAATAGAAAATGAGCATGTTGTGGTGAAAGACTAATGAAAATTAAATGGAATTCAACATACACTTAAGACACATCACTATCATGAATCATGGCTACAGATCAGGAAGCAAATGGCACACATCATAATAAAGCATAAATAAAAATATAAAACAATCAGTGGAAGAGGACTAATATAGATAGAAGAAAAGATATTTGTTACATTCTGACTTGAGAGTCTATATAAGTTTGGTATATATAATTAAAATGAATTCCTTCTGAGTCAGGCTTCTCACATTTTCAACATGTAGAATTTTATTTTTAAAATGTTCTTGCCTCAAGTAATATACCATCTTAAGATGATTTTTTTTGTACTGTTAAATGATTTCAGTTTGATTCAAGTTATTTAAAGTTAGACATATAGGTTGCAGGCTACTATGGAGTACAAGATGTACACAGAACCACCTATGATAATCAGCTAGAAAACTTGGCAGAATACATGAAACAACATAATCTATAGATGAAGGTCCCAGAAACAAACTAGTTCCTACAATGGTGGTTTTCTGACCGAAGTGATTAAAAGATCACAAACAGGAGAGGCAAGACCCTGGGTACAGTTTGACAACCTAGAAAAAGACCATCAAGAGTTGAAGACAATGAAATGGCTCAGAATTGTGACAGAGTTCCAGAAGATGAAAGAGTTGGGGGAATTTCATAGGGTTATATTGGATTTGGGTCAAATATAGATTGTATATGCTTATAGTATAGGGTACAGCAAAAAATCTATAAAAGTAGAACAATTTTGGGGGATCATTAGGGTTGAAGGTGTTCAAGCTTGCGTGAGCCACAAAGCTCACAGTGACTACCTATGATATCTAGTGGATACCGAAGAGGAATCATGACTTAGTAATAGTAAGATGCCTACAGCAAAGTTTACTCCAAAGAAATCCTCATAGTGCTTGAAAAGAGGTCTCCAAGAGCTCAAATGAATAGGACAATGTTTCCAAAATAAAGTTCAAAACTTTTAAAGAAAACAAAACCCTTATATTTAACTGTGTAACAGTTAAAATGTATAGAGCCAATCAAAAAGTAGAAGAGATAAGAATCTCAGGTTTGATTTGCCCAAACAATCATAAACAAGGCCATACTAAGGCTACCAGCACAACTATGTTTATCTCAGCATTATTTACCATAGCTAAGATATGGAACCAATCCAGATGCCCCTCAGTAGATGAATGGATCAAGAAAATGTGATATATATATTATGCAATATAAATAAAATATAACTAAATTAAATAAATAAATAAAACATAAATACATAATGGAATTCTATGCCTCCATCAGAAATAATGTCATCTCCCCATTTGTTAGGAAATGGAAAGACTTGGAAAAAATTATATTAAGTGAGGTAAGCCAGGTTCAAAGAAACATAGGTCCCATGGTTTCCCTTATTTGCAATAACTAGTACATGTGTAGGATAAGCAGAAAAGGCCAAAAGCTATGTACATATGACTATATAAGATGATGTTAAGCAAAATGAACCCCAGGATAGGGACATAAACATCTTTTTTCTTTCTTGCTATTGTTTCTAACATATTCATAATGTACCATGTGATTTTTTTTCTTTCTATGCTTCTCCCCCACAGTATAACTCCTGTTTTCACTGTATTTGATGTCGATGCCCTTCATCTTGTATATACACTTCTCTAATTTGGGGAGGGGAAGGGAAAAAACAAAATCCTTAAGTAAGGATACAGGTTGACCCATTGTAACAATGAGACAATGAGATGTACAAAACACTATGTTGAAAATGAACTTTACAACTTTGGCAAGGTGGGGGGGTAGTTGTGGAGGTGGAAGGGATGGGATGGTAGGGGAAAACAGAGGAGGAGGCAACAATGCTCCATAGGAAATGTACTCATTACCTTGCTCATGTAACTGTAACCCCTATGTACAACATTTTTACAATAAAAAATGTACAAAAAAAGTTAAAATAAAAAAGAATCTCAGGCCTGTAATCCTAACTACACAAGAGCCTGAGATCTAAAGATCACCGTTTGAAGCAAATCCAGGCAAGAAAAGCCTAGAAACTCTTATTTACAATTAATCACACACACACACACACACACACACACACAAAGTAGATATGTGGCTCAAGTGGTGAAGTGCTAGCCTTTAGCACAAAAGCTCAGGGACAGGGCCCAGGAGGGAGGGAGGAAGGGAGGGAGGGAAGGAGGGAGGGAGGAAGGAAGGAAGGAAGGAAGGAAGGAAGGAAGGAA
>NW_012267228.1:22867631-22944724 GCF_000151885.1 Dipodomys ordii
AGGAAGGAAGGAAGGAAGGGAGGAGGGAAGGAAGGAAGGAGGGAAGGGAAGGGAAGGAGGGAAGGGAGGGAGGGAGGGGGAAGGGAGTGAGGGAAGGAGGAAAAAAATAGAAAAGAATAGAACAGAATATAAAGAAGGAAGGCTCAATGGATTAGGATATGATCAATAAGTAAGGAAGAATTTAGCCCACAGAAGGAAATGAGAAACAGTAGATGCTGGACTATGAAGAATTAAGAGTTAAAAGAGAAACAGTAGAAAAAAAAAAAAACAGTAGATGCTGGACTATGAAGAATTAAGAGTTAAAAGTTAAAACGTCCACTCTGGAAAGCATTATGAAGGCTCCTTAAGAAGTTATACATAGAACTACCCTAAGATCCAACAATTCCACTCCTGGACATTTATCCAAAAGATTACACTAAAGCCATCAACAGGACCATGTTCATTCCAGCACTATTCACCATAGCCAACATATAGAATCAGATTCTCCTTAGTGAACAAATGGATCAAGAAAATGTGGTATATGAACACAATGGAATTTTGCTCATGCAGAAGAAAGAATATTGTACTGTTCGTAAAGAAAAAATTGTTAGGTGAAGTAAGTCAGGCCCATAGAGACAAAAGATACATGTTTTCCTTTATATATGAAGGCTAGATTTATCTTATAAACTTTAGTTTATAAATACATTGGTTGGTATGAAAGTATATGCAAATGTATTAATTGAAATAGGGTACATTCAATTCCTTAGAAAGGCAAAATCAGAGCTCAAAAACATAAACAGCAGTAAGTGGGTACTTAAAAGGAATCAGGGGAAAGAGGTAGATGAATGAAGAGAATAGAGAGAATGCAGTCAAGAATTCAACGTATACCCTACTAAATTAAGCAGAGTGAGGGAGAAATGGGTAGGGGAGAGATGGGTGAGGACGTTGAAAGGGGTGACATTGATCAAGATGCATTCGATTCATCGACTGCTTTGTTAAATGACAACCCTTTGATATAACTACTAAAGACAGTAAAAAAAAAATGTGGGCAAAAGTTCAAAACATCTATTATGACAAAATATCCATAGTTCATAGAAAACATGATTTAATGAGGAGAGAAAGCAGATATAAAAATAGCAAAATGTACCTTTCAGAAATAACTATACAGTATCTGCACTAAGAATTTCTCTTGGCAGATTTTTATAATCAGCTCTGATTCTGAATGGGGAAATGTCTGGGCAGTCTTAACTTTAGCATTACAATATAAAACGCATGACGTACAAAGAACAAACAAAAGCAAAAACGAAATGAACAGATCATAAGCTTTGAGGAGTCATAACAAGTGTACCCAAATATATAACAAAGGAATCATTTGGGCTATGGAAAAGCGTTTTAAATATTGAAGGCAAAAAGTTTCCAAATTTAAAAGATTGGATCCAGGATACAAGAAGAAGACACTGAAAATATGAGGTTAAAATCTAACCTATCATCCTGCAACCCCAATTATTTAGCAGTAATATCCTTTAGAAAAGAAAGCAAATTCTTTTTTTTTTTCAGACAAACAGTAGATTGACACCGAGGAAAAGGCTGAAGAAGCAGGATGTGCATGGAAACAGATTTGCCAACACAATAAAGGGCATCAAAGTAATAAATATGTGGGTAAACCGGAGTTTTTACCTTCAATTTAAAATTTTTGAGAGTTATTAATTATTTGAATTTAACTACTGACAATGTATTGTGTGGTTTAAAACACAAAAATAAAAATCAAGCACAGGAATAGTGCAAAGGCTGAGGGACATGAAATAATACTGTCAAAATGATCTTACATTATATGTAATCTGTGTATCCTGTGACCTAAAACTAGACTGTAATACATTTAAAATACACATAGTAAATGCCGCAGTAATCAATAAAATATAATTGATGGATAGTAGAAATAAAATTAAATGTTGATGATAAATTTTAATATAAAATAGAAATAATCCAAAAGAATATAAAGGTAATTAAATTTGGAAAGTAGTGTTTGAAACACATAGAAAACAAACATCAAGGTAGCAGTATGATGATCACATAAAATTTAAATGGAACAATTGAAAGACAAAGAATTTTTAGGACATATATGAAAGCTAACCATCACCAGTGGCTCATGTCTATAATCCTCATTACACAAGAGGCTGAGATCTGAGGATAATGGTTTGAAGCCAGCCTGGGTAGCAAAGTCTGTGAGATTCTTATCTCTAATTAACCACCAAAAAGCCACAAGTGGAACTGTGACGAAAGTGGTAGACCAGTAGCCTTGAGCAAAAGAAGCTCAGGGACAGCAAGTAGGCCCCAAATTCAAGTCCTAGAAATGGCACAGACACACAAAAAAGATATTAGAAATTATAACAAAATCTTCAATCAAATTGATTTAATTAAACTTTATTGAACACTCTACTCATTAGCAATGCACACATTCTTTTCAAGCATAACTGGAAAGTTTGCCAAAAAAGGCAATATAAACAAATCCCAATAAATTTAAAAGAATTCAAGAAATGAAAAAATGGCAACAAGATAATTAGATTTAAAATCAGTAAGAAAGATACTTGGAAAATCTCAAAGCAGTTAAAATAACAATGGGTCAAGTACACTGTTTTCTCTGCAGAACAACAACAAAAATTGCCTTATATTTTCTTTAGAAAATATTCTCTTTAGAAAAATCTTAAGAGAAATTTTAAAATATTTTGAACTAAATAAAAATGGTAATATATCAGAATGTATACTACCTAACTAAACAAGTGCTTAAAGAGAAACTCATTCCCACTTATATAGTTATATTAGCAAAAATAATAATTTCCCAAGCATCTGTATAAACACATTAGGGTGGGGGGAGAGGAGAGAGAGAGAGAGAGAGAGAGAGAGAGAGAGAGAGGAGAAACTTGTTGTGGCTTCATTCTAGCTACTCAGGAGGCTGAGACTCAGAGGATGGTGGCTGGCCCTGACACAAAAGTCTGCAAGACAACTCCAATTAACCAGAAGAATGCTGGACCAGAAGCATAGCTCAAGTGGTAGAATGCCAGCTGAGCAAACAAGTTGTGTAAGCTGGAGACCCTGAGCTCAAACCCAAGTACAAGGAAAGAAAGGAAAGGGAAGGGGAGGAGAGGGGAGGAGAGGGAAGGGGAGGGGAGGGGAGGGGAGGGAAGGGGAGAAAAGGAGAAAGAAGGGAGGGGAAGGGAAAGGAAGGGAAGGGAAGGGAAGGGAAGGGAAAGGAAGGGAAGGGAAGGGAGAATACAACTAAATTAAGCCAAAGGAATAATTTAAATATATATATATATATATATATATAACAATAAAATACTTTAATTAAATGATTAAATTTCTAATGCAGGGATACCACTATAGATATTACAAATATAACAATTATAATGAGGTCATCATAAGAACAACTTCATGCCAATGAGTTCAACAACCTAAGCTGAATGGGAAAAATCCTCAAAGATCCAAATTTTACTAGTACGAATAAATGCTGTACAAAATAGAAAATCTAGGTCCAGATGGCTTTAATGATACAATCTATTAATCATTTTTAAGAGAAACAACAAATCAGAATTATTTTTATTTTCAGAAAATGACTAGAAGAAATAGTTTTCTCATTTGTTGTTGTTGTTTGTTTGTTTGTTGTTTTTTGAGCCACTCCTAGGGCTTGAACTCAGGACCTAGGTATTGTCCCAGAGCTTGCTTGCTTTATTATGTATTTCTTTTTTGTTTGTTTATGTTTTACTCAAGGCCAGTGCTCTATTACTTTAGCCACACCTCTACTTTTGTCTTCTTTGTGGTTAATTGGCAGTAAGAGTCTCATCTCTTTCCTGTCCAGGCTGGCTTTGAACTGAGATTCTTTTAAATATCACCCTCCTGAGTAACTAGGTTTACAGGCCTAAGTCAGCAGAGCCCCATCCTATTAATTTTAAGGAAAGTGTTTGCTAAAGATGTTACCAAAAAAGCTACAAATATCCTCTATGAATATACTCATAAAAATCCTTAAGACATTTTCATGTGTTCAGCAGGCGCATTCTTTTTTGTGAAGTCTGTTTAAATCACCCACATTTATATTAGCATGGTGGAAAACGGAGTGATATTTACTTTCCTTGCTGCTCTTTTCTGAACTTCTTCAATAATAAATAATGTAACAATAATAATACTTGCTTTAACTTGCCTAAGTATTTCATTACATCTCAGACTACTTAACCACTATCTACATGATAGAAATGAAAAAGTTGAAATCAGAAGGAACAGTACCCTGCACAGCACTGTATACACACACACACACTATACACACACATGGATGTTAGAGAAGAGGGGTTCTGGGTACAAAATGGCAGATGACAGTAGTAAGTAAATGACTTCATCCTCATGAATGCACTCCCTTGACACCCTACCTCTGTATAGGCTGAGGTAGGTAGGGGAGCAAAGTATGAATGGAGCCAGATGAAGAGAAGGAAAATAGAAGACAAAAGCAGGGAATCTATATTAGTTTCCAATTTATTGTTCCTTAAAATTTCAAACGAGTAGAAAAATTGAAAGAACAGTTTGAGGAATATAGCCATTACACACATAGCAAGCACTTAATATTTGCTTTATGTTTAGCTTTTTTTTTTGTTTTTGGTGCTGGTTTTGGTGCTTGCACTCAGGGCATGAATACTGTCCCTGAGCATTGAGCTTCTGTGCAAAATTTACTCTACCACTTGAGCCACAGCTCTACTTCTGATGCTTAATTGGGATTAAGTGTCTTACGAAGCTTCCTGGCTGGGCTGGCTTCAAACCTAAATCCTCAGATCTCAGCCTCCTGAGTAGCTAGAGTTATAAGTGTGAGCCATCCAAGCCTAGCTCATGGTTAGCTTTTTATTCAAACACTTTTTAAATGAAGCAACAGACATCAAAACCTTTTGGGTTTTCCACCTATATCTCCTACAAAGAAGGACTGTCTCCTGAATGCTCTCAGTAGTTTATTATCCACAGAAAATGAAAGCAGTATCTAACAGTATCTGAACCCAGAACATGGTTTCCGAGGCAGAGCAGTACCTTCATCACATCATCACTGTGAGTGAGGGCCACAGTGGCAGGACAGAAGGATCTCTGGGCCATCAGTCCCTCATTCTGCCCTACCCTTCACCCAACCTGAACATGCAAGGGATCTTTTTAAGACCCAAATTCTTACTTCTGTATTGTAAAATATTTAATATTTTAAAGAGAGGTATATACATATAGCAAATTTAAATAGTATAGGGAAACAAATAATAAAGAAAAACAAATAATAAGGAAAATGATTATCCATAAGCACTTTCATTTTCCCCCCTCAAGGCTAGCACTTTACCACTTAAACCACGTGCCACTTGTGGTTTTTTTGCGGGGGGAGAGGGGTTCATTGGAGATAAGAGTCTCATGGATTTTCCTGCCCAGGCTGGCTTTGAACTATGATCCTCAGATCCTCCTGAGTAGCTAGGATTATAGGTGTGAGCCACCAACACCTGATTTATAAGCCTATTCCTTTTTTTTGGGGGGGGGGGTCCAATCGTGGGCCCTGAACTCTGGGCCTGGGCGCTGTCCCTCAGCTCTTCAGCTCAAGGCTAGCGCTCTACCACTTGAGCCACAGCGCCACTTCTGGCTTTTTTTCTTTTTGCTTATGTGGGGCTGAGGAACTGAACCCAGGGCCTCGAGCATGCAAGGCAAGCGCTCTACCACGGAGCCACCTTCCCAGCCCCTTATAAGCCTATACTATTGCACAAAAAGGTAGTTGTCTCATGGTCTCATTTATGTATGGAGTATGAAGAATCAAAGTCATACTTATAGAGACCAGGGTTAAGGGTGTTGGGATGATTCCATTAAAGGGCATAAAATTTCACCTAGGAAGAAATCCAAGAGCTCTATACTATATGATGCCAACAACTGTTACTATCAGCACATTGTGCATTTGATCATTACTTAGAGTGCATATTTTAAGCATTCTCACTTCAATAAGTAAGCACATGAGGTAATGCATGCACTAAATTGCTTGATTCAACCATTCCACCATGTAACATATATTAAAACATTAGATTGTACATCATAAGCATATACAATTTTTAATCTACCAACTAAAAATACTATTTTGGGGTTGGTTTCATATCTTAGCTATGGTAAATAATGCTGTGATAAACATAGTTATGCTGGTAGTCTTAGTATGGCCTTGTTTGTGATGGTTTGGGTAAATGCCCAAAAAGTGGGATTGCTGGGAGCTCTATGTGGAGTCTTTTGAGGAACCTCCATACTGCTTTCCAAAGTGGCTGAACAAGTATTTTTGAGCTGGTGATTCAGACTGGTAATCCTAGTTACTCAGGAGCCTAAAATCTAGAATGATGGGCCAAAGCCTGCCTGGGCAGAAAGTCATTTGAAACTCCATCTCCAATTAACCAGCAAAAGACCAGACTGGGAGCATGGTATGAATGAGAAAGCACTAGCCAGGAGCAAGCAAACTATGTGAATGTGGGAGGTCCTGAGTTCAAACCTCATTACTGGCATAAATAGATAAATAAGTGCATTAATAAAGCTTTCAAGAAGTAAGCCACTTAGCACAAAAGCAGAAATTTAAAAAACACATAAGAGTCATGGAAATAAGTGGACAGCCGTGAAACAAATCATCTGGACTCACTCCTCAGGTTATACCCTGGCAGATGGAGGCACTGACATGATCAGATCCTACCCAAGACACAGCCACAACTCAGCCCTATAGACTATGGTCTAGATCCCTTCCTACCTGCTAGAAAAGATTTGATATTAATTCTCTATGTCCAAATGCCAAAGCCAGGCCATCTCTGTGTGTGTGTGTGTGTGTGTGTGTGTGTGTTTCTGCCCCCAAGTAGAAGATCCAGATGAGCTGTTTTGACAGCTTCCACTCCCACTGAAGTAATCAGAGAGCTCACAGGGCTTTCTTGAAGAGGAGAAGCCTTTCCCTGTACAAAGACAGTGTTTGGAGATTGTGGTTACAGCTTGGAACATAAATAATGTCCAAATCACTCAAAGTCAGGCAGACAGCATGTACCCAGGCACACGTGGCAGATGGTGTTCTGAAGGCTCTCTTTCTGTCACACAGGAATGTTTGCCAGCTAGTTAGATGACAGCCAGGGCTTCAAAGGGTAACTCTAGGCTTTGGGGAGAGGAAAAGCACCGGTCCTTCTCCTATCTCTCTATTGTGAGTCCAATCTCTGGCCTGGCCCTCTGTACCCTGCAATAAACTGCCACCTGCTCCTCCCTTGGTGCCAGTTCTCAGTGACTGGCATGAGCTGCAGATCAGGAGAGATGCCACCTCCTTGCAAAGGCAGCTGCTGATACAGGGTCCTTCCAATCCTAGTGTTGCTTTGAATCTCTACTTTAAATGTAGAAGAGGCAAAATGATGCATGTGAAAACAGGCAAGTCTTGTATGGGCCCAGGATCCCAGATGCCACAGATGTGCTACACATAGGAAACCTTCAGTGATCTCATTCATGCATTTCCCAAACTGCGCTTCACCTCTGCACATGCCCAGTGTCCTCCAGGACATTGGCTCCAGCCTGAATTGTGACTCTCTGCTGTTTGGATCTTAGGGTGACAACTCAGACCCTAATAACAACAATCACAACAATAACAATAATAGAAAGGAGATCTTAACATTTGTAGGAGCCTGTGTTCAGTGACATTCTGACTCAACTCAGATGAGTTTAAATGGGACAGCAACCTTTAATTCATAAATTCACAAAAGAATTTGTCAATAGTGATTACATATTTTATATATATTATAAATAACATTTATATATCATTACATTATGCTATTATATCATATATCTTCATATTACATGGTCATTATAAAATAGCGTATGTTGTTCACAATCTTAAATAACATTATATACATATAATTTATAATGTGTAAATATTGTTCACAATTATATGTAACTGTAATTGTAAGCAGTACATGTAATCAATTTGGCCCAAATTGATCTGACTTCCTCAACTCCATTAATCATAACTGGGAATTATAATGGGGCTGGAAGAATGGAAAAGGAAATTTAAAAAGGCAACCCTCTTTAAAACTACATTGGAGCTATAGTTGAATAATCTATTCGGCTCAATCTGTCTTCAGAAGCTCTTTCCATGTCCCTTTGGATGGGCAGACATCCAGCTATGGTGATGAGAATGTAGAAGTCTTACGTGACAACAGGAAGTGCAGAAAGCTCAGGGGGTTTGGCCTTGGGTCATGGGGGAGGGGTCTTCGCATCAGGACTAGCTGCTGAAGCTCTGCTCACTGGCATGCTGGTGCCCATAATTGGAGCCTGATCTCTCTCCCTAGATTTAGACCAAGCCCATGTGGTTCCCTCACTCGCTCTTCTGCTATCTACAGACTCACATCTCTAGTTTTCCTCATATAGAGAGCCCCATGGCAACCCCCGAGTCAGGGTCTACACCGTTGGGTCAGGGAAACCAAGGCCTAGAAATTCCTTCTCCTAATGAAATAAGGGTACTGGGTCTAACCAGGGTCATCTTGGCATCTTGATGGATGACAGGGATTTTCTGAAAACTCTTAGGGATGAGGTCACAGCCTCACCCTTAGGTGATAAGTCTGCCTGAATTCCTAGATGTAGGGGCGGGGACTTGGACAATAGGTTGTTGCACCTGCCAGAACTATACCATGAACTCACCAGACTCTCTGAACTCTGAAACTCCCTGTGACCCTGCCCACTGACCATGACCCCATTTTGGACCCACCTCCTCAGTCGCCATTGTGCCATGTCCTATGTCTCCTGACTCTTCTCAGGTCACCATGGTGTCCCTTTTCAACTCTCCATTAGAGTTGATCTGGTTGATTGAGATTGGTTTTCTGCTCTTTCTTTACTCTAATACCCTTGTGAGGCTCAGTTTCCTATCAATATTAACTGCATTCAAGGCTGCAACTTTTCTGGAGACATGTGTCTGCTTGCATTCATCAGCTTTCTAATAAAGACTCCTAATTCCACCTCTCAAAAATGTGGCTTCTGTATCTCACAATCTAATTCCCACATAACACTACCACCTGTATGACTACCCTACAACACATGATGAGTAGCTCATCCAAATCCCTACATTAAACCCATCCTTTTTTTAACACTCAATTTTGAGATATAACTGTCTTCACTCACCCCAAGGCTAAGTGTTGAGAAATCCAGACCATGTCCCAATTCTTGCTCTCCCTCTACACATACTCGTTTGGCTTTCTACTTTGCATGAAGCTAGAATGGTGTGGAGAGCAGATGGCTTAAACTCCCCTTACATGCTGACACCCTAGGGACAGCCTTATTATAAGACTATAAGAAGGGACTTCTCCTTCATAGCATGGGACAACTGCAGACACTGGTCATGCACATTTGCTCCCACCTTCCATCTTCCAGAAGAAGCAATAGAAGTTTTAAATCTCATTGCAAGAAAATTGTCTAATGAGCATGTTAATATCTTCATGTCAATCTGCTTTTGCATCACAGAAGCCAAAGATTCTCACTTTTTGTCCCTGCCTTCCTTCCTAACAAGATTCCTAAAATTCCTTTCCACTCCTACTGTCCACCCCAGCAGATGCCAACCTTGTACCAACAAGAACAAAGAACACATCCCCAGAAAGACAAAGCACATTGTTTTTATCAGTAACTCATTTATAATAAACAACCCTTTTAAAATTGCCTTTTTCAGGGATTTAAATAAGATATTGTGCCTAGGCTCTGGTGGCTCACACCTGTAGTACTAACTACTCAGGAGGCTGAGATATGAGGATTGTAGTCAAAAGACAGAGTGGGTAAAAAAGTTTGTGGAGTGTGGGTCAGGTGGTAAAGTGTCAGCCTTAAGTGAAAAAGCTAAGGGAGAGTACCTTGATCCTGAAGTTCAACGTAGCAGAGTGAGCACGCGTGCACACACAGATATTTCATTCCAAATTGCCTGATCAGTAAGTATGCAATAAAATATAGCTCTTAGTATCCATCCCCAGGGACATTTGAGGCAGCTTGATTAGGAAGTGTTCTATTTTATAAATTAGAACAATCAGGCTCCAAGATGTTCTCCAAGTCACATGAAGATGTGAAAGACTAAATAATGGGCCCAAATAAGAATTCAGTTTGTCACCATTTCTCCTGTATTTTTAATCTCATTCTTAATCAGATTCTATCTCACACATCTTGTTTTAAATCAAGAATCAGCAAAATTTTCTATAAAAAGTCAGAGAACAAATACTTTATTATTATTATTATTTTGCCAGTCCTGGGGCTTGAATTCAGGACTTGGGTGCTTTCCCAGAGCCTCTTTGTGCTCAAGGCTAGTGCTCTACCACTTCAACCACAGCCACTTCCCGGTTTTTCTGAGTAGTTTTTTGGAGATAAGAGTCTCATGGACCTTCCTGTCTGGGCTGGCTTTGAATCACAAACCTCAGAGCTCAGCCTCCTGAGTAGCTAGGATTAGAGGCGTGAACCACTGGTTCCTGGCTGCAAATAATTTGTTATTGGGGACCAGAAGCTATCTATAACATTTAATTATTTTATCTGAAAGAAGCCATAGACAGTATGTGAACAAATGGGTGTGGTTCTATTCCAATAAAACTTCACTTAATTTCTAAATGAAACTAGTTTTCTAAATAAAATCTAACAGGGGGGCTAAATTTTGCCCATGGACTCTTATAGTGTACTGATTTCTGCTTCAGATCAATAACAAGGGCCTAGAAGATAGTGAGGAATCCAAAATGAGTTAATTGATCAGTAAGTGGATAAAACATTTTGATTCTTTGAGTACTCAGAGTCCCCATCTGATCCAGCACTGAATCGCATGTATTCTTTGTTTCTTTTTTGACGTTATCTCCTATGTCCCTTCTTTTTCCATGTATGAAATAATATTGACTATAGTCAATCAAGAACCAACTTTTCCAGTTGAGCAATTTAGTTTAACTTATCTTCTGATACCACATTTTCAAAATGGGGCTGAGAATGCTGACTGTGGTGCGAAGTTCAGAAATGGCACAGGCACGGCACCAAATGCACTAGAGTCATTTCTGCAAATGGGCTGCAGGGAGGACCTCTGTTAGTCTCTTATCAAAGCCTTCTTGTCTTTAGTCCTCCTCATTGGTCAGATGAAGTCTAGAACTGGAGATTTGGGCCTGGAATGTGAGGGAAGGTGGCTGAGGACTAGAAGGAATACCACACACTCACCTGGATTAGATGCCACCTTCTCTCTCTAGTTCCATCTGACTGCTGAGGTTTTTTGTTTTTTTGTTTTTTTACAAAGGGCCAGACAAAGATCCCCAGTCAGTCTGAGCTCATTCACAAGTGATTGTCACTTGTATGTTCAAGTCCTGTGTTTGAAGGACTATCAAAGGTTCTAACTCTCACTGTCTAGATTAAACTCTTCAACTGATACATGTGGGAAAGTATTAGTCTTCTTGATTGTCAACTTGCACCTGTGAAATGACCAGGAAAGAAGAAAGTGGAAAGGGGTACATGAAAGAAGAGGAGAGGCAACCTTCCTAGCCATAAAAGAAATGCAAATCAAAACAACATTGAGATTCCACCTTACCTCAGTTAGAATGGCTATAATCAAGAACTCTAACAACAACAGATGCTGGAGGGAATGTGGACAGAAGGGAACCTTACTGCATTGTTGGTGGGAGTGTAAACTTGTTCAACCACTTTGGAAAGCAGTATGGAGGTTCCTCAAAAGACTCCACATAGAGCTCCCCTATGACCCAGCAATCCCACTTTTGGGCATTTACCCAAATGTTTACAAACAAGACCACACTAAAGCTACCAGCACAACTATGTTTATTGCCGCATTATTTACAATAGCTAAGATATGGAACCAATCCAGATGCCCCTCAGTAGATGAATGGATCAAGAAAAAATGGAATTCTATGCCTCCATCAGAAAGAATGACATTGCCCCATTTGTTAGGAAATGGAAAGGCTTGGAAAAAATTATATTAAGTGAAGTAAGCCAAGCCCAAGGAAACATAGGTCCCATGGTTTCCCTTATTTGCAATATCTAGTATACGTATGAGTCAAACAGAAAAGGTCAGATAATGTGATGTTAGGAAAATGAACCCTTAGATATGTATTTAAATGGTTTTTTTCTTTCATGCATTTGTTTCTAACGCATTTATAAGATTATTTCTTTGTTGCTTTGTATGTCCCTCCCCCACAGTATAACCCCTGCTTTCACTATATTTGATGTCGGTATAATTTGTGGAGGAGAAAGGGAAAAACAAGTCGTTTAAGGATACAGGTAGACCGGTTGCAACAATGAGATGTACAAGTTGTCATGTCGAAAACGAACTTTACAACTTTGGTGTGGGGGGGGGGGGGGATTGGGTGGGGGGCAAGGGGAGGCTGGGGAGGGATGTGAAGGGTAAACAAAGGAGGAGGCTACAATGCTTGATAAGAAATGTACTCATTATCTTGCCCATGTAATTGTAACCCCTCTGTACAGTATGTTTACAATAAAAATAAATAAATAAGAAAGAAGAGGAGAGGGGAGAGAATGCATTCAAGAATTCAACATATATCCTACAAAATTAAGAAGAGTGAGGGAAGGGGTAGGTAGGGGAGAAAATGGTGACAATGTTGAAAGGAGTGATATTGACCAAGGATGCCTTGTATTCATAAACAGCTTTGTTAAATAATGACTCCTTTGTACAACCACTTAAACATAATAAAATAAAAGAAGGAAGAGAAGTGACACTCACTACAATGGACAGACTAGAAATAAAGATTATGAGCATTGGAAGAGAGTTGTGGAGTCAGGTTTTGGTAGCTCCTATTTGTAATCCCAGCTACTCAGAAGGATGAGACCTAGAGGATCATGGTTTAAAGCTAGTCTGGGCAGAAAAGACAGTGAAACTCAATCTCCAATTAACCAGAAAAATGCTGGACTAGAGGCATGACTTAGGTGGTAGAGCAATAAAACCTAAGGAAAAAAAATCCAGCCAATTGAGAATGAAACCCTGAGTTCAAACCTACTAACAGAACAACAATAACCACCAAATATGCCAGCCCTAATGTTGTTTCTCATCCCCTGGGCCTTAATGTTTTCTAATTACAATGATTGATGTGTGATCTTCATTGCTTTTTAAAAAAATCATGTGCATGTATCCTCTGTACTATTATTTTCTCCTCTACTTCAAATAAATCAGGACATTTACTGATATTGTTCTACATAACTGTAATATAGCATTAATATGCTCATATCTTTCTTCTTATCCATGGAAATAAATTTGGATATAATGATCAAAATATAAATTGAGTATATTAAAATTGATTATTGTTATATTAAAATGGATTATTATATTAAAAATGGTTGCTAGACCCCCTATAATCCTAAGTACTTGGGCAAATTATAGTCCAGGCACATACCAGAGTGAAACAAAACAAAACAAAAACAAGGCATATCGTCCCTGCCATCCAAAAATAACCACCACAAATTAGGGACTGGAGGCACAATTCAGTGGTCAAGCATGAGGTCCTGAGTTCAAACTCTACTTTCCTACCAAAAATATTTTTTTAATATACTACCCAGCATCATCTGCAATACCAGCAACAGTCAGTATTAGCACATCCAGAAACACTAGGTTTGTGCTGAGTTTCATGATTGGGATATCTACTGTCCTTTCACATTGCATGATTGCTTTATGCTCTTAATGGCACCTGTGTGCCACACTGTCGAGCACATAGTATGCAAAGCCCTTACATTTGTAACAACCATTACAGCTTTCAACATGCTTCAATACATGTGGAAAGGAGACCAACATGGAAGGAAGAATCTACTTAAAGGTTGGTATAAACACAGCAGTAGAGAGGAAATAACTGATGACCTCAGAAGGGACTAAAGATCTGCTTTCTTACTGTGCAGAAGAAGATACTAATATCACGGGAGATGGAAGACAAGTCCATCAAAGAAAGACGTTGGGGGAAAACACACAGGTAAGTTTTTAACAGAGCAGACTTTGCTTAAACAATAGCTAGATCTGATTAAAGCAGGAGTGATTATTATAAATCAGTACCACATCCCCAAAGAAACTAAGAGCAGTCATCTTGACAAGCAGTCAAGTACTGGAGTCCCTAAGCGTTTATGGATAGGGTTTGATGATTCTGCTCAGGATTCTGCTAAGGATACATACATCATTGTGGTGGTTTCCAAGAAATAAGAAGGCCTTTCTAAGAATGGAGGAATGGGGAGCTGCTCACCTATGAAGCCACAATGGCAATCTGGGGTGAGGCACATGTATAAAACTGCAACTACACTGCCCTGTAATGATGTTTTTAGCTAACTTGCGGTTGGCAAACGCTGTGCTAGGGTCATCACTAGAGACTGTTGGCCACTGTCGAAGGCAGCCCCGACCATAGTTACCTATTACTCCAGAATATGACGTTAGAACAGGATGTGCACCTGTAACCTGGCAACTTTGGTTAACTATCAATCCCTTTCTACCTGCCTTCCCATATCATTGAGGTTAGGAGCTTTCCTCCAAAGGAGTCAATGTCTGTGGAAGTTGTGGATTCTGTTCTTCTCACCTTCCCCTAGAATTTCTGTATTTCCTTAAAGAACCTTCCTCTGTGCTCACAAATGCTTGCTGTTAAGTTTTCTGGCAAAATTACTAGAAGAAGGAAAGTCATGGGGTTCCAGGCAACTTCAAGACATTATTAAAGCCATATTTTTTATATTATTACCAAGCCTAATCCTATGTTGAATTTGCAGTTATGGAGTTCATCCTAAAGCACTTGATTATACCCAGAAGAGAAACAATCTTACTAGTAATTTTCTCAAGCATGCTTGAAAAAAAGGGGGAGGGAGGA
Source organism: Dipodomys ordii (assembly GCF_000151885.1). Classification (NCBI taxonomy): domain Eukaryota; kingdom Metazoa; phylum Chordata; class Mammalia; order Rodentia; family Heteromyidae; genus Dipodomys; species Dipodomys ordii. The sequence goes on from NW_012267228.1 coordinate 22,882,448, forward strand.
GAAAGGGTAGCACCAGGCTTGGAAAATACAGCATTCTGAACAGTTATGAAATATCAACTAAGTTGCAATGATAAAACCTGTGATATATGAGTTTTATTGATTTATTTCATGTAAGTACAACATATCTGTGTTAGTGCTACTCTTTCTTAAAATTATCCTGGCTAATTTGGGTTTTCCAGAATTAAGATACCCATTGGCTACACAAAGATGAGCAATTTATTCTTCAGACAACTTATTATTTTTCTCCTACTTCTTCCAGTTTGGAGCTTGAGCCTCTTATTTTTAATTTTAAATTACTGTCCAACAGTAACATTAATACATTTTTTTGTTTTGTTTTGTGCAGGCTGCCTTTTGCTTATGTGCCATAAGTAATGATAAAAATGAATGCTTTAACTATGGGGAATTGTTCTAGTTTTGTCAATTTTGATATATAATCCCAAATCTCAGGTTAGGTCTTTTGTGACAGAATTTTTTTTAATTTAATTTTATTTTATTTGTGAACATACTGTACAGAGGGGTTACAATTGCATGGGCAGGATAATGCATACATTTCTTACCAAGCATTGCAGCCTCCTCCTTTGTGACAGAATTTTTAAGCCAGTATCTTTAATTCATTTCACAAACACAGGTACCTTTAACTGAAGCTAAGTGATTACTATGTGGGTTAATCTCACTTCCTACAGAGTGAGAAAATCAATCACTACAAAGTCAAACTTCACATCACCAATTGCAACAATCCAATTGGTTAAAAGCCACTGCTAATGTGGAGTTGGTTAACTAAGCTTTGGACCCATACAAGACTTGACCAAGCAGCTTCAGGGCTACTAAAGCCTTGGAGTGGACAGACTGGCTGTGGGTGGGTGCAGGAGCATGGTACTTAGAGTTCCTGTGTAAAATATACGCTGGTATGAGACTAGAGCATGCTGCTGAAGAACTGGAAATGGTAACCATCCCTTTGCAGTCAAGAAGCACCAACCACCAAGAAAAGCCACAGTCCAAGGGTAGTAAGCATTTGTCACCCATGGGAAGGGCTCAGGTCTCCCAGGGCTATATTCTATTTGTTCAGTTGTTTACATTGGTTATCTTGATGAAGTGGGTGGGAAGGACTAAAGAGACAAGGTATCAGGCTGGCATTGAAGAGCTTTTTGTGGGACACTGGTGGCTCACACTTGTAATTCTAGCTGCTCAAGAGAGGCTGAGATTTGAGGATCTCCATGTGAAGCCAGCCCTTACAGATAAATCTGACAGGCACTTATCTCCAATGAACCAGCAGAATGCTACATGTAGAGCTGAGGCTCGAATGATGAGTACCAACGTCCCGTGGAAGAGCAGGAGTCCTGAGTTCTGGCACCAGAAAAACACAATCAGAGCAGCTTCTCTCCAGGGAGCATCCATCTCCCTGGACTCCATTCCACTGGACTCTGACACATTTCCTTGGTGTGTTGGAGGAAGTCAGTTGACAAACTGCCAGCTTGATTTGGAGTTTCATATCTGCCACTTACTAGCTGAGTGACCTTGGGAAAGTTACTCTCCCTGAGGCTCAGTTTCTTCATGTGGAGCATTATTTTTAAAAAGAGAAAGACAGTACATCTATCTCTTAAAGTTGCTGTGAAGAATAAATGGAGGAATGCAGACAGAGTGCTGAGCACAGTGCCTGGAACACTGTTCAGAAAGGGGAGCTAGCATGTTGTCTTTTCCCACAGTCCCTGTGTCACTATCCCAACCTGGGATGGCACATTCATGTGATGCCACTTAATTTATCTACACCTCCTCAGAAGCCAAAAGCATGCACTCCTTATCTGGCCAAGAGTGCTCCCATGTACCAGCTAAGGTCCTTATTGAACAATTTTTCAATCTCTTTCCCTGCAAATCTTTGTTCCCTTTCATCACCAGGCTGAGACATGCTCAGAAGTATTCTATGAAGTATTGTTAAGTAGCTTGGTGGGCTCAGCATTGGGATTACCAGAGGTAAGCAAAGCAGACAGGGCCCCCTTTCTCCAGAACTCCCCACTGAAAAGACAAAAGAACAGCAGAACAGTCAATTCTTAATAAGAATGGAGAAGGGAAATAAATACCTGCTGCTATGAGAACACACAGCAGAGCCATCTAGCTCAGTCTTTGGGAGTGTGGGTAAAGAGTCAGGACATGTTAACTTTTCTCTTTTCCATGGGAAACACTTGCACTTCCAAGCTCAGCCAGCTTCTCCAGAGCTCAAAGTACAGAGGTGCTGATACAATCTTATTTTGAGCATAAAGAATAAGCAGGCATTTTTTAGGTATGAGGAAATACATTTTCTAGTTTCCAGCTCAAACCTGAGTTGATCTCATACAAATACACGGTTGGCAATATGATTTCCAATACAAAATTTAAGAAATATTTAGACATCTCCTCCAGTGTTTCCATAAATAATGTGAGCTAGACATGCTTTCTTTCTCCATAAAGAGTCTTTATTTCCCCCAGGATGCTGGTTAAATAATCAGATGACCTCTTTCTCATCCATTAAAAAAAAATCTATTGTCAAGGTGAGGTACAGAGGGATTACAGTTACATAAGTATAGTAGTGAGTATATTTCTTGTCAAACTTGTTACCCCCTTCCTCATTTTTCTCCCATTTTCCCTCCCCTCTAACCCCCTTCCCAAGTTGTACAGATCATGTCTTGTGAGTATTGCTGTTGCATTGGTTCCCCCTTTGTCTTCCCTTCCATTTTAAACGACTTTATCATACACAAAATTCCCATTTATTTATAAAATTATTTTCAGACTCTGTCTTGGTTTCTTTGTCAGAATCATGCTTTTCTAATTGCTGTCAGTCTTTAAGGTTGTCATACCAGATAGATTTGCTCCTTATCTGTTCTCTACATCTTTCTTAGTCTTTGAAGTCCATTCCATGAAATATCTTCACAAAGAAACTGAATCTGAAAGTCTATTATTTTACCTGTTTCTCAATATAAAATTCTACTTTATGGAGTAGGCATTGCTTTTTATTATCCATCATTTCCAATAATGATGTTGGGGGGTTGTATCAGATTTTGTTTGTGTACATATCAAAAATGAGGTAGGGGAAATAGTGATCAGAGGGTCCCTAAGTGATTTAAGACCAGCGGGAACTGGGGAATGAAAGTCACTTTTCCAGGGCCTCAGTTTCTTTATTTGTAACCTAAGAATGATGGTAACACCCTGCTCCATAAAGTATTTGAGATTCTATAAGGGAAACCATCTGATTGTTTTAGGAAATATTCTGGGACATCTCAAAGAAGCATATAAAAATGAAAAATAGGCCCAGAGGAAGATGGCTGAGGAGAAGCTAGAGGCTAAACAAGCTCTCACATAGAAAGCAGTGTTTTAGTGTTTTAGTGTTCCAGTGAACAGTCCTAGGCTAAAGAATCACACCAAGTGTGCCATCCAAGTGCAGAGAGTTTGACCAGACAGGGAAAATCCAGGCAGCTTGGTCAAGGAGACAGATCTGAGCACTTGCTGGTAGCCACGGCTGCGGTGACTGTGGTGGCGGTGGTGGCTGCCAAGGCCTCCATACCAACAGAAAGAGTCCAGAACAAAGGCACCAGACATGGTGTGGGAGTGGATTCTACTCATCACCAGCAAGAACTGACAAGGAGCAGAAATCTTCATCCTGCTGATCTCACACCAGGGACGACTCAGGAAGCAAGAGTCTGGCATGAGTAGAACCCTGACATCCTCATTCCTTCTCATGGAGCAGCAGTGAGAAGGCAGCCCCTTCCCCACCACTGGAGAAGATCTCCATCTTTGATACTGACAAAGGCCCAGCCAAGCAGCCAGCTCCAAGTCAGGCCTTAGAAGAAAACAATTGGAGCCATTCAGCAGTTCACAGAAACTGACCTGACCTGCCAGGCTCAGCTCCACCCAGGGGAAAGTCACCCCACTAGATCAATCAACTCTGCAAAAACTTAACAGAGAAACCGCAGAACTAAACAACTGCATAGATCAACTAGATTTAACAGACATCTACCGAATATTTCACCCAGCAGCATCAGAATACATGTTTTTCTCAGCAGCACATGGAACATTTTCCAAAATAGACCACATTTTAGGTCACAAAGCAAACTTGACCAAATTCAGAAACATTGAAGTTATGCCCTGTATTCTCTCAGACCACAAAGGAATAAAATTAGAACTCAACACCAAAAGCCACCAAAGAAAGTCCTGTAACACATGGAGGCTGAATAACACACTGTTGAATCACCAGTGACTCATGGAAGAGATTAGAAAGGAAATTCAAATGTTCATGATATTCAACAAAAATGAACACACAAATTACCACCTCCTCTGGGACACAGCAAAGGCAGTACTCAGAGGCAAGTTTATAGCTCTGAGTTCCTACATCAGCAAATTAGAGAGATCTGAAACCAACAATTTAATGAGACAGCTGAACCTCCTTAAAAAAGAGCAGCAAGCTAAACCCCAATCCAGTAGACAGAAAGAAATAATTCAAATTAAATCAGAATTAAATGAATTAGAATCCAAAAAAACCATAGAAAGAATCAACAAAACAGAGTCGGTTCTTCAAAAAAATTAACAAAATTGACAGACCCTTAGCAAATCTTATCAGAAAAAGAATAGAACACACGCAAATGAACAATCTCAGAGATGAGAATGGAAACATCACCACAGAAACAACCAAGATCCAGAACATTATTAGGGAATACTTCTCAAACTTTTATGCTAATAAGTTTGAGAACCTGGAAGAAGTGGACAATTTCCTAGAAAATATCAACATGCCAAAACTAAACTAAGATTAGTTAAACCAACTTAACAGACCCATATCAAGCATTGAAATAGAAACAGCAATAACAGACCTCCCATCTAAGAAAAGCCCAGGACCAGACGGTTTTACAGCGGAATTCTACAAGGCCTTCAAAGTAGAACTCACACCATTACTCCTCCAACCCTTCAAAGAAATTGAAAGAGGAAGTTCACTACTGACCTCTTTCTATAACACCACATAACCCTCATCCCAAAACCAGGCAGGGACTCATCAAAGTAAGAGAACTATAAACCCATCTATTTGATGAACATTGATACAAAACTTCACACACAATTTGGGGCAATCCACTTCAACAATTCATCCCAAAAATCACACACCACAATCAAACAGGATTCATTTCAGGGATGCAAAGGTGGTTCAATATATGCACATCAATTAATATAATTCATCACATCAACAAGAGCAAGGAAGAGAACCACATGGTTATCTCAATAGATGCAGAAAAAGCATTTGACAAGATCCAACATCCCTTTATGATGAAGGCTCTGAAAAAATTAGGAATCCATGGAACATTCCTCAATATAATAAAGGCTGTATGTGACAAACCTACAGCCAGCATTATACTTAATGGTGAAAAACTAAAGCCATTTCCTCTAAACTCAGGAATGAGACAAGGATGTCCACTCATTCCACTTCTCTTCAATTTAGTATTAGAATGCCTAGCTACAGCAATGAGACAAGATGCAAACATAAAGGGGATCCAAATAGGGAAAGATGAAGTAAAACTCTTCCTCTTTGCAGATGACATGATCTTGTATTTAAAGAATCCCATGGACTCCACTCCCAAATTACTTGAGCTGATTCAAAAATTTGGCAAAATAGCAGGGTATAAAATTAACTCTCATTAATCAATGGCTTTTCTGTATGCCAACAACAAGAGTGAGGCTGAAATCAGGAAAGCAACTTCCCACACACACAAAAAAAAAACCTAGGAAGTAACTTAACCAAAGAAGTGAAGGACCTCTATGATGAAAACTTTAAAAACCTGAAAAAGGAAATCAAAGCACAATTTAGGAAGTGGAAAAAACTCCCATACTCCTAGATTAGAAGGATCAACATCAGGAAAATGGCAATACTTTCCATGGCTATCTACAAATTCAGTGTGATACCTATCAATATTCCAACCTCATTCTTTAAGAAAATAGAAGAGGCAATCCAAAAATTCATATGGAACAATAAATGACCCCAAATAACAAAAAGGATCCTTAACAGAAAGAACAGTGCTGGAGGAATATCAATACCAAATTTCAATCTCTACTACTAGTAATCAAAACAGCTTGGTACTGGCACAAGAACAGACCTCAGGACCAATGGAATAGAATTGAAAACCCAAAAATGAACCTACAGACCTATAGCCATCTAATCTTCAATAAGGGAGCTAAAAAAATAGAATGGAAGAAAGACAGCCTCTTCAGTAAATGGTACTGGTAAAATTTGTTAATCACCTGTAGAAACTTAAAGGTAGATCCTTATTTATCACTCTGCACCAGAATCAACTCCAAATGGATCAAAGATCTTAGAGTCAAAGCAGACACCCTGAAAACATTACAGGACCGAATAGGAGAAACCCTAGGTCTCCTTGGCACAGGCCGAAATTCTCTTAATAAAGACCCAGAAACACAAAAAAATCAAAGAAAGGTTGGACAAATGGGATTGCATGAAATTGCAGAGCTTCTGCATGACAAAGGACATAGCTAGCAAGATCAATAGAAAGCCCATGGATTGGGAGAAGATCTTCACCAGCCATACGACAGGCAAGGGTCTCATATCTAAAATAAACCTGGAACTCAAAAAATTATATGCCCCAACAACAAATCCTCAAAGAAACAACTGCCCGATAAATAAGGGGCTAAAGACTTAAAGAAAAATTTCTCTGAAGAGGAAATAAAAATGACCAATTGACACATGAAGAAATGGTCAATCTCTGTACCCATAAAAGAAATGCAAATCAAAACAACATTGAGATACCACTTCACCCCAGTTAGAATGGCTATAATCAAGAACTTTAATAACAGATGCTGGAGGGGATGTGGACAGAAGGGAACCTTACTGCATTGTTGGTGGGAGTGTAAACTTGTTTAACCACTTTAGAAAGTAGTAAGGAGGTTCCTCAAAAGACTCCACATAGAGCTCCCCTATGACCCAGCAATCCCACTTTTGGGCATTTACCCAAATGATCACAAACAAGACCATACTAAAGCTACCAGCACAACTATGTTTATTGCAGCATTATTTACCATAGCTAAGATATGGAACCAACCCAGATGCCCCTCAGTAGATGAATGGATCAAGAAAATGTGGTATATATACACAATGGAATTCTATGCCTCCATCAGAAAGAATGACATTGCCCCATTTGTTAGGAAATGGAAAGACTTGGAAAAAATTATATTAAGTGAAGTAAGCCAGGCCCAAAGAAACATAGGTCCCATGGTTTCCCTTATTTGCAATAACTAGTATATGTCTGAGACAAGCAGAAAAGGTCAGATAAGTTTATGTTAGGCGAAATGAACCCCAGATAAGTATTCAAATGTTTTTGCTTTCATGCAATTGTTTCTAACATATTTATAAGATGATTTCTTTGTTGCTTTGTATATTCCTTCCCCCACAGTAGAACCACTGTTTTCGCTGTATTTGATGTTGGTATAATTTGGGGAGGGGAAGGGATAAAAGGAAGTGTTTAAATAGAGATACAGGTTGAACCATTGTAACAATGAGATGTACAAGACACTATGTTGAAAAACAAACTTTACAATTTAGGTGGGGGAGAGGGGAGTGTAGTTGAGGAGGTGGAAGGGAAGGTCTGGTAGGGGAAAAACAAAGGAGGAAGCAACAATGCTTGATAAGAAATGTACTCATTTCCTTGCTCATGTAACTGTAACCCCTCTGTACAGTATTTTCACAATAAAAACATTTAAAATTTAAAAAAGAAAAAGAAGCTATGATTGATTTTGGTGTTACAGAGGTTTTCTCATAGCTGGACCTCTACTATTTGAGCCAGTCCTCTAGCCCTGCTTTTGGTTATTTTAGAGTTGGAGTCTTAAGGACATTTCTGTTCTAGCTGGTTTCAAAGTGTGATTCTCAGATCTTAGCCTCCTGAGTAGCTGAGATTACAGGTGGGAGCCATCTGCACTCAGTTGTATTTTTATTTTTTAATACTAGACAGCAGCATTAAATACTACCCAGTACTATTATTATCACGGCAGAATTTGCCTGAATGTTTCACAGCTGGAAAAAACCTTGACCCAGAATTAGAAATCTGCATGGCCTAGGTTTTCCAGGCAATGGAACTTTTGATGAACACATTTTTCCCAGACTTCCTACTTAGAAGATGTTTAGGGGGCAATGCACATATCCAAATCCTTGCTTGTTAAACTCAGTGCATCTGCTAAACACATACTAGAGTGTCATGAGATGGGGACAACATAGAGTACAACATGTACAAGGAGGGCTGGGAGTTTGCGTTGTAGAGAAATCATGTTTCTCAGCAGTTCTCAGGAAATCAATCACAAGGTCTCTAAATAATTGTCATGTACAGTAATGTGGCTGTCTCGCTGTATTTGTTACTACTCAACTGGAAGGAAAGGAAAATGCAAAAATGTGAAAATAAGTCCATAAATATCTCCAAAGAGACTACTGCAAATTTAATTAACTGAGCAATTGAGTCTGACTTCTTTAAATTTAGATGTGAAATATGAGGTATTCCTCCTGAGCATTAGTCTTATTAGAACAAGGCAGGGTAGGAGATGGAGGAGAGAAGAAAACAAAACAACAAAAGCTCCACTAAATGTTAGCTCAGTAATGTTTTATCATTAAGAAGAGATTAAAAAGGAGAAAGTTATTTCTCTTATAATCAGTACAGTATGTGAGAAAAATGGCACCCCTAAGGGTCTATTTTCTTTCCCAAGAAATAGGACAGAGTTTTCAGCAAATAATTCCACTGCTTTATGCAAACAGTGTGATCCTTACTAAATGTAAAGTACTAGCACTGTGGGCAATCAGGTACACACGTCATAGTCTCTGTCTTCCAAGGTGCAGCATCTAAAGGATGGCAGGGGTATGAATAGGGCCCACAAGGTAGATAGAGTGAAGCAGAGTGATAAAAATCACAAAGTTGAAATAAACAAGGCAAAGCCTGGATCTGCAAGGATGAGATCATGTACAAAAGTGGCCAGGGACACTGAGTTGAAAGGGTCCCTATTCAAGATACCCTCATATGGTACCTGGCTCCACACACAGCCTGTTGGGCCACCTGGGCCAAAGCAGGCCCCAGGACTTCCATTCCCATTGACAGATATCCCTGTCTTTTCTCCTTCAGGAAGAAAGCCTGTATCTCCTTCCCCTATATCCTTCTTTTCCCTTTCATTTCCTTCTTCTTCCCTTTTTCCTTCCCTTTCTGTTTCCCTTCTCCTCTTTGCATACTGTCTCTTTCCTCCCTCTCTCTTCTCTCTCTCTCTCTCACTCTCTCTCTCTCTCACACACATACACACACACACAACTTTTGTTGTGGTGGGGCATGTGACTTTCACCTATGCTATCTTGTCAGTGTAGCTTCTACCATGCTCTTGTACTCAGGTAGGAGGGAGTCAAGCAATTAATAAAATACTACTACAATAATACCATAAAAGCAGATTTTGATCCCAGGAATCCAACAGTGTTTGTACCATTGGAGCTAGAGGAAACACCGTATCTATGACCAGAGACCTTCATATACACAAGCTCACACAATGGGAGGCAGTGTCTTGGAGGAGCTAAGATTTGAGCCAGATTTTGAATGTAGTATGAATGAGATGATGATATCTAGGGAAGTAAAGATCCAAAAGGAACTCCTCTCTCCTCTGAAGCAGTTGGACCTTTAATCAGAGGAAGCAGTCTCCAAGTTCCTTAGCTTTGAGTCCTACACATACAAGAGGAGACAACTTGGCATCTACTCTAAAAATCTGGGTGATAGGGCTGGGAATGTGGCCTAATGGTAGAGTGCTTGCTTAGCATGCATGAAGCCCCAGGTTCGATTCCTCAGTACCACATACACAGAAAAAGCCAGAAGTTGCTCAAATGGTAGAGCTCTAGCCTTGAGCTGAAGAGCTCAGGGGCAACACCCAGGCCCAGAGTTCAAGCCCTACCACTCACAAAAAAATAAAAATAAAATAAATTTAAGAGAAAGAATCTGGGTGATGTCTGTGTCAGTCTTAAGCCTCTAGTAAATGGCATGTTTCTTTGGGGCTTGAAATTATAGTTAGTGACAGTGGAACTGTCCACTTGTCCATAGTACTGGGTATGTGATGAGGAAGAGGATGAGCACCCGTGGACTCTGTGTGTGAGCATCAGCTGTTTTTGATTCAGCTTTCCAGAAACAAAGCCAGGGCAATGTTTTCTTTCCAAAATTCAACCAATGAATGTAAAGCAGAGCAACAGGTCCACAGGGGCAGAGATCTTCATTCTTTTCACTGTACGTCCCAAGCCTCTGTACAGTGCCTAGCACATCACAAAGGCTCAGCAAAGTCTTTATGGATGAATGAAGTCAGCAGTCTGGCTTCAGAGTGGACTCTGAGCGCACAAAGTCATCTCTCTATAGTCTCTTATTTCTTCATCTTCTATGTAGGTGGGCATCTAACTTCAGCTGACATCAAAATCACCTGGGGGCTTGTGAAAGCATGATTGCTGGATCCCACCCAGAGTTCCCATAGTAAGCAGATCTGTTAGTCTGGTCTGTATTAGGCACACCTCAGTTTTTGGCTTTGTTTTTGGTAGTACTGGGGGTTGAACTCATCCTGCTTAACAGGCAGGCATTGTACCACTTGAGCACTCTCCAATCCTTTTTTGGTGAATAGAATCTCACTTCTTGCCTGGGGTGGCCTGGAACAGGATCCTCCTATGTATGTTTCACACGTAACTTAGACCATAGGTTCCTGCCACCATAGCCTTTTATTGTGATGACAAGCACATACTATAAGTCTCTTATTGAGATGGAATCTCACAAACGGTTTGCTCGGGATGGCCTTCAACCACAAATACCCTCGATCTCAGACTCTCAATGATCTAGGATCACAGGTGTGAACCCCATGTTTTATACCAACCACAGCAGGGATTGAAGGAAGGACTAACTAAACTGTAGAGTAGCAAAATTAAATAGCAGCAGCCCTATGTAGCAAGATACACCAGAGTACTGATCAGGATTTACAATTAGGAAGTCTGGACTTGTGTTTTTATGTCCTTTTCCCCAGCAGCATAGTGCTAGGCAAGTCAAGTCAGCTAACCTGCCTGCTCCCCTTCTGTTAAATGGGCATGTGAACAACCATTCCTGGCTTTTCTACATGCCATAGCTGTTGGGTAAATGAAGAGATAACACAAGACAAACACTTTGTAGATACTAAAGGACTGTAGAACCCTGTGTGTTATTATAGAGCCAGCTCATAAAGTTCTTATGCTGTCTTCAAACTAGAATTAACTCTGGCTGGTGATAGGTGAGTTCAGGAAGAAGCATGGGCTCTCTTTACAGACTGAATACTGAAACAAAGTGCAAGAGCGAGATGCTTCCAAGTAGAAGATGAAAATTAAAGCTATATACTTCCCAATGAAATATACTTCGTTATCACAGACCAAACATGAAATAAATAGGGCAGAAATGCAGCTCTCTGCTCTCATAAAGGACCGAGAGGAAATTTGGGGAACGGTTCCTGAATAACTTTAAATGCCTCCTCTATCTTTTTACTGCAGAGCCAAGAAGAGCAGAAAATTATGACAAACTAATTATTATGATGGATGGAAAGCTACTTTCTTCCTTTCGCTACACTGCTGGAGCAAAGAGCAGTATGCACCTCGCATACTTCAACAGGCAAGACACCCTAGAAGATAATGGGCAATACAGATGAACAACATTATGCTAAAGCGGAATAATTATTCTTTTCCATTCCCTAGTTCTGTCTCATGAGCCTAGTCCTGCCTTATGCTTTTCCTTTTTCCTTTCTTTCTTTCCTTCCTTTCTTTCTGCTTTCTTTCTTTCTTTTCGGTTGCTTGTTTCTAAGGTGCGCTATCTGTGGATACCAGGCACTCCTGTCCTGTTAATTAAAGGTGATGTTGGGCTTCCTTTTCCTATGGCTTCTGCCAGCAGGGGTCCAGGAACCAGGAGTAATACAAGCTATTTCAAGGCTACTGCCTTGGCCAAAAGCAAATCAAAGTCATGGTAGAACCTGGGCTACAAGACAAGCTCTATGAAAACCAAATCCTGTCTTCTTTTTTTTTTTTAAGTGATTTACTTTTCCTTTTCTTTTATTGTAAGGGTGATGTACAGAGGGGCTACAGTTTCATAAGTAAGGTACATTTCTTGTCAAACAGTTACCCCTCTCCCTCATTTTAAATAATGACACTCTCAGCAATCTGTGTGAGGGTGATGAGTTTAGATTTAGGAGGTGGACATTTTTTACTTCAGCAGGAGGTAAACTACAGACAGCATCCTATAATTAAGCAGCCATTCAGCGAGGAAAAGGAATCAGTTCCCTCATGCATATACTCATTCATCCCAGTAGTCACTCAGTCATAATGAGTTATCTATGAAGTAGTCACTCCATGCCAAGCACTAGGCTAGACCTTGAGATACAGTGAGACACAAAACAGACAGGAGCCTTGATATTCTAAAGGGATGGGAGAGATAATAAAAAGGCAAATACACAAGTTATAATAACATACTGTGAAGGAAAGACATGAAGGATTGGACTGAAGACAATCTGAAGGGGCTATTTTAGGAAGTGAAGGACTAGAAGGCACCTCTGAGAAGGTAGGCGATTTGCTGACACTTAAAGGATGGAAATCAATTAAGTATTTAAAGGTGGGGTTTGGGGATCAGGGTAAGAGAGCAGCACTGGTCAGGTACCAACATATGGAACTTATCTGAGAGGCTAAAGAAGACCATGAGGTGATTTCACAGTGAAGGAAAGAGGAGTGAGTGAGATTGGCAACAGAGATACACACAGGGACTAGTTCAGGCATGACCCGATAGGCTACCTGGTGGACCAGTCACAGGAGCAGAAACTTTCTAAGTAATCAGGAAGGTAGCAAACACCTTTCTGTAAGGGTATACATTTACCCTGGGCTTCTGAGAATGAACAGAGAAACGGAAGGGCTAATTGGGAACCTAAGTTTAAATACGAGATTGGGGATGGAGAAAAGAGGGGTGTTAAACATACAATATGGAGATAGGATTGTCAGCAAGATTGTCAGCAAGATTGAGGATCATGGGGATATTAGAAAGAGCATATATGACCTAGAGACTGTAGGCTTGCTTAGGTGGATGGTAGGCATCTTCTACTGAGACTAGACTTGATTGGGGAGGGGGTGTTAAGCTATAGGGAGGCGATCTCTCATTGCCTTTGATGTTGCAGAAATGAGGATTCTCTAAACAGAGGAGAAGTATATATATATATATATTTTCCTTTGATCAACAACTGTCAGGCAAGTTTGATCACTATCTTTTGGATTTTTTTTTAAAAGCTACGATTTAGAGGATCGAGCAGGACAAGGTGATGCATGACTATGATCCTGGCTATTTGGAAAGCCACAGAAAGAAAACTGCAAATTTTAGACAAGACTAGGCAAAAGTTAACAAGACCCTATCTCAAAACCAAAACATAAACAAGGGACTGAGGGTGTGGCTCAAGGGGTAGAGCACTTGCCTAGCATGTACAAGGTTCAAACCTCTGTACCAAATACACAAAATTGTTTCAATTTATATCCTATCATGTCAGAGTACTCCATACAAGGCAGATGTAGGATATAAACCACAGTCTACCAATACTAGTTATAACAAATTCTAATTAGAAAATTCATGAGGTTAACTCAGGCTTTAAGACTTGTCGTTTATTAAAGAGGTAAAAGAGAGACACATTTTAACTAGAAGTAATCCATATGTTTACATAAGAATCAACTCATCAAAAAAGAACAATGTTTGAGCATGACTATATTTAACAGATTATCTTTGTGTGTTTATAATTTTATTCATTTTTAATTGAGGTATAATTTACATACATTAAAGTGCAGAGATCTGAAGTATTCAGTTCAGTTTTATTCATTTTTAATTGAGGTATAATTTACATACATTAAAATGCAGGGATCTAAAGTGTAAATACCATCCCAAACAAGATTTAGTACATTTCCATCATCCCAGAAAATTCCATCACATCACTTGCCTGTGAGTTCATTACTTCCTGTCTGCACTTATCCATCTGACCTATTCATGAACTTCTTGTAATGGAGACTATCTAATATGCACTACTTTTTGTCAGTTTCTTTCACTAAACATAACATTTCGAGCTTCATAACCATTGTCATTTTTAAATCAATAAATACTTCATCCTGTACAGTATCTGCAGATGTCCTTCATGATAGCTCCCTCTATCATGAGAGATTTCTTGTTGGAGCTGAAATGACAGAAATTTTACATCTAGAACCTGCTGAACATTTGACTGAAAAAAAGGAAGGTGTGGACAAACTTGTGGACAAGTTGATTTTGTCTGTTGCTGACTGGTCTTGTGAATTACTTCACTGCTAACAGTGCCTCTTAGTGTGAAATACTTTAAGACATTTCCTTCAACACTATCACCAAACACACTAACAGCAACATCTCTTAAAAAATATTTTCTTACCCCCTCTTATTCAGCTTGAGTAATATTCACTCTTTGTAAGTTAATATACGTTTGTGACGTTAGGTGGTCTTGTGATAGTTCCATATACCCACACAGTGCACTGCGAACAACAAAGCTACTCCTACCATATTCCTCTTATTGCAGCAACATCTTTAAGACAAAGAGGTATCATTTAGTCTGCTTGCATTGAACCATATACTTTTTTAATAGCCTGCTTGTTTTTCCTTGGCAACAGCTTAAGAAGTAGTCTAAATTTGTTCTTTATTCACACCACACCACACACACACACACACACACACACACACACACACACTTTTTAAAGAAAAATCCCAGCCTTCAGCCAATAAACCCAACTAATGGATGTTTCAGCGACAGCCATACTTGCCCAAAGCAGAGATATGATGTTGCCAAGAATGAGACAACAAAGCCCTTGTGGTAAGGGATGGGAAAACTGGCTTTCTTAACACCCTTGTTTCCACTTCTCCAGGATGTGAAAGCTCTAGAAACTAGATTGCAGGCCATGCTTTCAGTGCTGTAACTTTAATATTAGACAATGTGCTCCATTTTCCACACGCACTACACACCTGCTAGTGACTGAACAGATTTGGCTCTGCCACCTGTACTTGACCCATCCCAAATACCCAGTATAACTCTTGCCTTCTGTCCAACTGACTCCAGAACCCAAGGAAAGATATGTTATGGTGATAGCTGAGTTAGAGGAAAATTTGTGTTTTGGCGTGGGTTTGTTTTCACTTCAGTTTTTTGTCTCTAAGAGAAGGTGTTAAAAAATCTTATTTCTCTATTTACCATGCAAGCTTGGGAATAACCTGCTATAATATTGAAGAATTTTAGCTAGTAGCAAATTTGAAATTTGTAGTGGAAAGCTTGCCCTAAAGACACACAATGCCACATTTGTCCTGTTTTTCTTGTATTCTTAACATCTAGTCCAGGGCTAGGCATGGAGCAATATACAATAAATATCTGCTAAATCAATAGCATTTTGTAAATGTAAAATAAAGTAAGGTAGCACAGACTCTTAGAATAATAAGACAGTTTCGCTGACAAAATTTAAGGTAATTACATATAAGAAGCAAGGAGACAACAAAAATATGCTTCGGAAAAATTATATGAGGAAATTTCTCAGCGATCTTAGCGTTTTAGAAGGCAAAAAACTGTGCTATAAATGTCATACTTTTCCCTCAGTTTCAAATGTAAATGTTCATACCTTATTCTTCTACTGAAATTACTAAGCGACAACCAGGTACAGATATAGTTAGAGCCATTTAATCCCATAGGCATTCACTAGTATATTAGAATTATATTTAGGTCTTAGATTTTTAATCAAGTAATAATCAGTCTTTCTATAAACACCTATTTTGATGGCACAAATTGTCAGACAGGTGAAAAATACTATTTGGGATAGTAAGTCATATTTCTCATTAAAAATACATATTCTTGTCAGCTCTCTCTCTCTCTTTCTCTCTCTCTCTCTGTGTATATATATACATATATATATATATATATATATATATATTTCTAAACCTTGCTTGGCTTAGTGCTCTGTTTTCTGGCAGTCATTTCACTATCCAATGGAGATAAGAGAGAGACAACCAGTAAAGCACAATGCCTCCTCTCTGTTTCTCCCTCAGCAAGTCCTCATCTTCTCCTGGGCCCTGCATTTGCTTTGATTGTTCCCTGGAATGTCCTGTCCTTACTGCTATGGTGCCAGCTCTTCTCATCTTTTGGGCTTTGCTGTAATGTCTTCTGCAGAGAGAATTTACCTCACCATGGCTATTCCCTCTGGATACTTGCAGATGGTTTTGTCACTTGCCACTGTCTTCCTTGATGTACACAAAAATAAAATTATTTATACCAAAAGCACATCTGAAATACATGTGTTACTGTAGTATAGTAAGCCAGGCAGCCCAGTCTGAATGCTAATAATGCAGCCTAGATCTTCACCAAGTCTGCCCCTTAGTATGTGCTACTTAGTTGGTCTAAACATTTGAAAATTTTAAGCAATTGTCTTGTCTGTACAGTTGTCTTACCTGTGGTCTGTTAATTGGTATCCTTCAAAGCAAGAGAAGAGGTTGGGTTCTCTGTCTTCTCTCAAGTCCCAGCCCAATGCCTGGCACAAGTATTTGAATACTGAGTGATTGAATATATGACCACCTTCTCTCACCCTACAATTCTTTTTACTGCACAGAACTTGAAGAATCAGAGTAAGGCTTCTTCAAAACCTAGCTTCCCAGGGCTTAATGAATGCAGACAGCAATTAGTCACAACCTTTCAGGTTCACTGGCAATTTCTTTGAATTCCTATAGTGACCAGACAAAGAGCGGTGTGGATATCATGGGTTTGCTTCATAAAATGAGAAACTTAAGTGGTATGATTCTCTGCTGTTTCTAGAACAATTCACACAAGCTTTTGTTCCACTGTTCCTAACATAAAAACAAAGTTCCTAACAATTGCTGAGATTCTATGGTTAACTCTATGGACACCTAAGAATTTCACAATACAGCTAGTGTGCTGATGAATGGGTATGTAGAACATCACTGTCTTACTTAAAATGCCTAAAGTAATTAAATGCATTCATTTAAAAAATGTTTTTGTTTTCTTTATTTACCATCATGTGCCATATTGTGATGTTTTGATCAATAATAGATTGTGTGTATGATAATGGTCTCTAAGATTAAAATACAAGTAAAAAATCCTTCAGCTAGTATTTTTGCCATGCTTTCTCTGTTTTGATATATATATATGTAATTATATATATAATTATATAAATGTAATATATATATATATATGTAATTACCAGGTAATTACCACTGTGTAGCAATTGTCTGTGGTGATCGGTATGACAACGTGCTGTCCAGGCTTATAGACCCCCCATGCTGAGACATAGTTAATACCAACTTTTGTCCTTTGTTTCCCCCTGAGCATTTTCATTCCTTCTGCCAGTAGTGAAATGGAAGATGGCTTTCTAATCACATGCAGTCCCCTTCAGAAAAATGTTTAAACAAAAAATTAAAAAAGAGCCTTCCCATGGACAAGCCAGAAAAATTCAGGTGGACCTAATATAATAAGGACTTTGTTTTTAAGAAAGCAGTTGGGCCAACAAAGGCAGGTGATACTCTGGGAAGTCCTGTGAGTACCACAAGGCATAGGTAGGGGAAAAAAAGTCTTTGGTTGTCTATTATCACATATATTTGTTCTGAGAAAGAAACTCTGTTGATGACTGGCTCATGGCACCCCCAGAGTAAAGAGGTTGTTACCTAAATTACATCGGGCAGCTCCATTCCTGGAATGTCTGTATTTATCACCAAGTAGACCCCATTGGCAAATCACTGACAGCAGTGGAGAGAAGAGTCTGGAGTCCAAGGCCATGGTGCCAGCTTCCTGCACGACTTCTACTGATGCACATTTTCAGACTTCCTCATGGAAGATCAGCTCTGTCTCAGAAAAAAACGCTCCCTGAGGTTTGAAGTCACTGTCCAGAAATGAAGAAGGGGCAAGGATCCCCGGAAGGAAAGGAAAACTGTAAGCTGCATGACTGAGACTGAGGAAGCTAGAGATTAATGCTGATTAATGCTAGCTAGTACCACTCTTTTAGGATTAAAGGTAATAGGGATGAGGATACAAACACAGCTATGTCTCACATGTAAGACTTGGTAAGCCATTTCTTACCTCGGTTTTCACTAAACCATTTTAGCTCATTCTTCTTAACAACTTGTTATGCATTCTAGCCAGACTATCTCTTTGACCTACTTTTCTTACTTTGCAAGTATGTGTGTGTGGGGGGGGGGGCAGAATCTCTGCAGGAACTACACCCGATCAATATCCAAGTTCCAAACAATTATCAAGTGGGCCAAAGTACAGTTTCTGCCTCCAATCTTTGCCGCAGAACTTCAAGAAAAAACACTGCCTTTATTCTTTGGATTTAATGCCGTGTTGTCATTCTACATAATTTGTAGAATTTTATTGGTAAATCTAGTGCAATGGAGACAGATGACAGTGGATTTATTTGGCAAAAGCTTTCCTTAGTAACGTTGCTCCAAAAATAGTGGCATATTGCTGTGGGACCCAAATCCAGTGACACAACTTGTACCATCACTCCTAATAGTCTTACAAGACCACTTTCATGGACAACAGGCATACTTGTGGAATAGATCCACAAACAAGTTGACAAAAGGATGGTACACTTAGCAGGGAGGTCGAATGGTGCTAGTTCTCTGAACAGCTAACATACTGTTTATCAAAATGTAGGAAATGGAAATGTGTGGGTGGGGCATGTGGAGGGAGGAAGGGTGAGCAAATGCAGTCATTATATTCAATGTACATTATGTAAAAAGTGAACTATGTAACGAGGGTATGGATGGTTTGGGGGACAGCGCGGGAGAACAATGGAAGGGGTGACGTTGATCAAGATGCATTGTACTCATAGCCTGACTTCTGGGAATTGAAATCCCTTTGCATAACTACTTAATAGAAATAATTGAATATTAAAAAAATTATTCCCTGCCAATTTCCTAAAAACATGACAGAATGAAGCAGCTTAGAGTAAGAGACGTATAAGATAATGTAATCAGAACAGCAATGGAAAGAGGATTTGGTAAGCCAGATGAAGGAAGAAAGAATAAAAATATTATAATGACATTAGTTCATATGGATGGCTCAGCATTAACTTAATCTTTGATATCACTGGAAAACTGCCTGATAAGTTGTAAAGGATGTGGATACAGACAGACGAGGCTAGATACCAGAAACCTCATTAATGAAGGAATTTAGGCAAGTTGCCAGCTTTTCCTGAATTCCAGTTTTGTTTTAGGATTTTTTTTCTTCTCTAAGGGTATTTATTGTTAGCACTTCGGGGAAGTGTTGTGAGGAATAAATAGTAATGCATACACAATAAAAGCGAACACATGGTGATAATTATGTGCCAGACACAATGCTAAGTACTTCTCACACATTACTTTGTTACTACCGTTCCAGTTATACTAGTTTGAAAACTGAGGCAGAGGAGGCAGAGAAGATGCCTTAGTACACTGACCAGTAGTATAGAGTATTTGAGCCTGGCATCATGGCTCAGAAGAAATCGCATCAAAACGGAACGTGGAAAAGGGAAGTATTTGTGGCTGTATGTGTATTTCATGTTTTATATTTAATAATACACATCCCAAAATAAGCTACCTGTAGGAGAGACCCTCATTGTCATGATAGGTTTAAATTACTGTATGATAATTTTAAATGCTCTAACAATAACACTGCATTTTTTAAAGAAAACTTTATGCTGAATTTTAACATATGAAAGAGAAAGAGAAAATGTTGGGACTTTAGGCAGTTTGAGTATTTCCTCTCCTGTTGAATATATTTCCTCATTTATAGACATCCTGAGAGGGCTCTTGGAACCGAGGTTTTGCACAGCACCACCTGACACTGTCTCTCTTATCTAAGAAAACATGAAATAAGAAAAGCCTCTAACAAGAGACTTGGAAGATGTGCAGACATACAGTATAGCCATTTCTTACAAAGGCCTCAGGCACAGGCTATCCAAACATAACTCAAAGACCTTTCTATCAATATCCCAGCTGCTAAGATTCCCACATGCAGATGTCTGGTGGTTCAGGGATCTGTGTCCATTTCCAAGCATAAACACTTGTGGTGAAACCTCCTGAGATGCTCTCTGTGGCCAGAGTCCTGGCACCTGGTCCTGACCTAATAAAGCTGAATCTTTGAGCAGAAGATGGGGATAAAGTGATTCCCATCAGTGATCTGTCCCAACAATGTCCACAGAAGATTCTTGACCACACCGAGCACTGTGCTTGCCTGATGTTAATCTGTGCTGGCCAATTGGAGCAGAGTTGGGCTAACTTCCCATCTACAGCTCCACCTGCTGTATTTCTCTTCCTTAAACTGCCTCTCCACTCCCCAGAAGAGGCCCATTGACTCTTCTGAGTGTTTGTCAACCAATCCAATCCACTTCAATTAAAGGCTAAGATTAGGGAATTGGGTAAGAAGGAAATTTCAGGACTTCCAACATACATTTAAGCAAGAAACTACCACATTAGCAAGGGGGTAGATAATTGAGGTAAGCACCACCTGAAGTAATCGAGAGTTAAGGCATTAGGAGGAGTCTAGAGACAGATGTAACCTTGAATGGATGGATTAAAGCATCATTTATTCAGGATCGGAAGCATACATTATGTACTTGAGGATTTTTCTAAAGTACTAAAAGTAAGAGCAATTAATTTCTGCTATCCAAATTTACAAAATCTTGGATTTCAGCATATCTGTGTTCAAAGGATCATAGCCAGAAGAAATGGAGTCAGCTCTTTCTCTCAGAAATTATTCAAGGGGAAGGAGAACAGCTGTACTTCATGCTGCCCTGGACAATATGGTCACCAGTACCACATCTAAGCAGTGCAATTTATAAAGAGTGCCGGTTCAGAGAAGAACCAGCATTTTTCTAATCTCTCCCAACCTCTCCAACCCAGAAGTTCACATGTATATTCTCACACAAAACACAACTGAGCAACTCTTTGTTGAATAAATGGACTCATGGCTATGACTTATTTGTGTGGCAAAAATCTAACATATAAATTAAAAGACCAATTTGAAGAACTTATAGAGTAGCTAGGAAGAGAGTATGGGTTTCTCTCTGAGGTGAGAAAAATAATGTAGTTTGATTTTCCTCTTATTTATGCTGGATATGTATTTGAAAGAAAATAATTCAGAGTTTTAAGCTTTAAAATACATAGAATATAAAAGAAAGTGTATTTGCTATAAGATGTCATTGATAGACTTGAAGTACATTAGAAATTTGGTATTTAAAAAAACCTAACTTAATTCTCAAAATCATATCCTTTAAATGCCGAACTAAAGCTGTGATCATTTTTAATAGTTAAATTTGTTCCTGTGGACATTCTTATATCTGATAGCTCTTGATTTTTTCCTCTCCACTTGCCCCTATTATGTGGCATTTCAAGAGAATCCAAATAAAAGTCTACATCACAATTGTACATGACATAGCCATAAGACAACTGTCTACTGCAACATACCTCTAAGTTGTCTCTTAGATTCTCTTTATATTCAGTCATAGCCCTCCATTCACAAGTCTTCTGTATACTTTGTGGGTATCTCAATACATTTGTACTAAGTACCTACCACAAGGCTGATACAGTATTAAGCAAGAGATGGAATTAAAAAAAAACTATTCTCTACTATTCTCTACAGGCAGATAAATACTAACTGATCACACAATTTATTGAGATGTGAATTAAGACTATGAGGTCAAGGACATGCTCCTTTCAACAATAGGGTTAGGTGATGAAAAATATGGACTTGAACGTTGTTAGGGACTTCTGAAAGGTTTTCATTTGGAAGTGGCCAGATGCATCTCAGTAAAAGCTATTCTGTCCACATTGAGCATAGAGGATTCAAATAAGGAAAGGGGAGGTTCTGAGTGAGAAGTCCTCATGGTATTTCTCCCAACACCACATTCCTGGTGCCATATAATCACAACACAGTGCAGGGGTGGGGGAAACCTGTTTCCTGATATGGGCCATTTGAATATTTATATTCATGAGCTGTACAGAAGTGGTCAATACAAGCCAAGGGCCTCCAATAGTGGAGGAGAAGCATAAATGTCTGTCCTATCATCTACCAAATGACTTTTCAGGCCTTATATGGCCAGACCTTCCTCCCTCCTGGGAGAGGAACAGCTTTGAAGATGAGAACATTTGCTGGGCTCTTTTCTGTGCCTGAACAACTTCAGCTATTGACTGATTTAACATCTTCATAATTTTATCAGCACGGTACCATTACCATCCCAATCTTATTATCAAGGAAACTGAGGCACAAAGACCTTTGGCAGCTGGTCCTTGGCCATACACCTTACAGCAGTATGAACTCAAAAGACTCAAACTTGCAACCATTCTACAAGATTATTAAGTCGAAGCAGAATTTCTGGATGCTGAAACAGGCACGTGATTTTCACTGGGTCTGACAATGTATTCATTCCCTGTACAGGCCTTCCATTTCTATTCAATGGGTTGAATATTTTCTCATAGATCAGTTCAAAAGAATACCATCCCTGGGAATACTCTCTGCCTTGTCCTTATTTCCTAGGCTATTCCTAGTCTCAAGAACGAATGTGTCTTGAACTTGCCTGCATTAGCCTGTACTGAAAATTAGCCTTGGAATTTCTTCATATGGAATTCCTTTCAGCAGAAACCATGGGTCAGAGAACAGAGTTCACTTGTGAATTCTGATGCCTCCATTTGAAAAAATCTGTTAATGTTGAGAATAAATATGACTCATAAGTCTTGGCAGTGGATATAGCTGAAAAAAAATTGTTCGTTTACAGAGTCACTTCACTTTGGAGTTAGCACAGAAGTGTCAATTCAGAAGTTGTGATCTTATTACTGAATTTACTGTTTTAGACTGGGTCTCATTAGAATGGACTTATCAGGCCAGGGGCTGGGCTGCCCCTGGTCAGAGCAGGTGTTTGTGGACCCAGGTAGCAAGGAGAATCACATAGCCTACCGGGTGTCTTTGATATTTCTAAGAGAGTGGAGACAGTGTCAGACAATCAGCTGGCCAAGGAAGAAGGAAGAAAAAAGGATAAAAAATTTGGGCTGTCAAGCCTTTAGGAATATTCAGCAAAGTAATGGTCGCTCTGGTTCTGCCCAGGGGAGACACTTGAACCTTGAATCTTAAAGAAAAGAATGTTCATGAAAGGACTGAGATGTAACAATGACATGAACTTCTACTTTAAGAGCAGCAGTAGGCACTGGGAGGCTGAGGGTCTATCCAAGAAGTTGGTACTTTTATATATTAAAAACCACACCGAGATTGTGAGATTCAGAAATGAGTCAAAGCATCATTTCTGCTGAAGAAGGAGCTGCAAGCTAGGTGGAAGAGAACTCACCTTTTTGAAAATGGAAACACATAATAAAGGCAAAACTAGCAAGAAAGCAGACATGCCCACGATAGGGTCAAGATAATGCTGCAACCACTCTAAGGCTAAGTACCCTTGCTTGGAGACTAGAAGGAAGAAGGTCAGGTCTCAAACACTTCCCAGTGGCTATGAGTAATGCTAGGAAACAAAGTTAAACCAGAAGCTAAAGCCATTCTCTCCATCACAGAAACTCTGTGTCCTGGAAGGGCCATGATTTCTTGCCACCTCTCTGTTCTTGGCCACCCCCTCCCCCCAAAAAAAGCCTTCTTAAGATATTAGAACAGGAAAGGCCCACCTCATCTAATACCCAAAAGCCTAAGGTGGAAAAAGTTTAAGTAGCAGGATTAATTTACACTGCAGCTTTCCAAACCACATTCTTGGTATAAATGAAACCACTGAAAGCTCCAGTAATGTGTCTGTTCGTTCTCTGGGGACCATCTCATTCTTCCTCATTCTCCCAATTCCATTTTCCATCTAAAAGCCAGAGTCATCTTAAAATATAAAATGGATCATATTGCTCACCAGCTCAAATCTCTCAATGTTTTTCCAAAACAAAATAAAACCCAGACTCCTAGTGATAAGTGAGCATCTGCTGGGCTTCCTGAGGTAGCTTCTGCCCTGCCCCCTGTGCCCTTGTTGCAGACAGCCAGCTTACCCTAGTCTTCCAAAATACTGAGCTTGCAAGACTCAGCCCCCAGAGGGCTGGGTTTTCTCATGACTCCTCCGAGAAGCCCCTGGCTGTAGACTTTCCCCCAGTCTGCCACTTCATTCCCCATCTCCAGACTTCCTAATTCTACAGAACCCTGTACTGCTAAGATCATTTGATGGATTTGTTTATTGTTTGTTTCTCTCTACTACCAAGTGAGCCTCCTGAGGGCAGAAATTAGGACTCATTCAGCCCTGAATCTCAGCATCTGCAACTATGCCTAGCATAGTAGGTACTTAAATATTTGTTAAATAAATTTGAGTGTCATGATTTTTGGAATTAAGGTGTTAGAAGATTTCAGTTTACAAATGGGCCATATAAAAGAATAAAAACAAGAAAGGGAAGTAGTGCTCATCGCTGTCTTAATAAAAACTGCTTTATACATATTTTAATTCCACACTCCACAGAAAGAAAATTGCTGCCCAAATTGAGCAAATGTGTTTTTGATTTATAATAATGTAGAAAAAGTTCTAAGAAGTTGTTAAATCTTGCTTATTTCTGGAACTTTGCGGAATTTTCTCTTTCATGAAATTATTATTTAAAGTTGTAGTTAGTGAATTAATTTCAATAATTAAAATGAATTTCTTTGTATGCAATTATCTTGGATTGGAAGGCAGTAAAACAGTAGAGCTACCTTTAACAAATTATGTATTTCTTCTTCTTCGTACACTATATTGTTAGCATTAGGGAAAGTTACCACTGTAATTTTATATTTAAAGTGGAAGCATTTGGCTTAGAGGAGATTGCACAGATTTTAAAAGTCCACATACTCCTTACACACACCAAAGAGTCATAAAAACACCAAGAGGTCAGGCTCTCCTAAAATGTGATATTCAATCATGCTTCATGCATTTGGATTTTGTTTTAAAGACATTAGTTCGGAGAAAAAAACATCCTAGAGAGAGATGAACTTTAAAGAGATAAATAAATTAATGCATAATGCATTTTAAACTCATGAATAGCTAATGAGTTTCTTAACCTGTAGTAGTACTGGATATTCTTCTTTAGGTAAAACAGGCTTTTCCTAGTAGCTTGGAAATATGAAAGCGGTTTGAGAAAAGGAAGAAGAAAAAAGGTAGTTTTCTGAGCCCCACCTGAAATTTTAACTAGGAGATGATATAGTCTAATTTGGAAGACAACATTAAAATGTTATAGGCAACCGTGGAGAAGTTTGATGTATCATTAGATTGCAACTGTGTTCTGGAAATAGCAAAAATTAATGATGACAGTCTGAGCAAATGTAGAGGAGAAGGTTTAGAAAAATGATTCATCTTCTATTTTTTTAAAAAAAGTGGGTGGATTAGACATGCTTTATTTACTTTGAAGATAATGACACTGATCCTTTGGAATTCAGAACTAGAATATATTAAAGGAAACCATGAATATAAAACCAGATAACAAATTAGATTAAAAACAGGGCTCTTGTGTGGACACCAGCCCTCTACAGCTGCTGGTAGTCACAAATATCTTCAGTTAATAATAATTCACACCACTAAATTTCCAGGCACATCCCACTCTGCCCAGCCTCAAAATAAAGGCCACCATGTAGAGCAGGGTAAAGTAACAGAACAGTGAAAATGAGCTGCAATACAGAGTGAAAGAACAGGATAATGAATGCCATACACAAGCATTCTGTGTGAAACCAAAAGGAGCCTATTCCACAATCAACCTACTTATATCACTTAGCATGTATTACATTTAGTCAAGGACAAAGAGCATACAGGTACCATATCTCTCAATGCAATATCTTTCAGGAGCATGTAGACATCACCCAAAAACAAAGGAATCAAGCCCTAAATTAATTTGAATCAATAGACTATAAAGTGCTTAAGCCTTGTGTGAGTCTATGAGGTAGACACTAATACTATCACCAGTTTTTAGATAAGGAAAACAAGGCACCGATTTGAGGGAATTTTTCCCAATGACAGGTATCTTGAGACCAGGCAAAACCATAGCTGAGCCCTAGCATTTCTGGCTACCTAATTCATACTCTTTTAAGTATGACATGATGATGCCCAACCTACTGCCATTGTTTCTATGACAATGAAGTCAGTTTTTTTTTTGAAAATGCCCTGGAATCTGAGAAATGTATTCAAGCAAAGAGGTTAAGATGGAAGTTGTTCATGTCCAACCCACTTTCCACCACAGTACTCCCAAGGCCCTCACCACGCAGAGCACTGCCTATAAATAAGTCATCTAAAGTCTCACGTCTGGTCTGGGAATGCGGCTTAGTGGTAGAGTGCTAGCTTTGAGCAAGAGAAGATTAAGAACAGTGCCCAGGCACTGAGTTCAAGCCCCAAGACTGGCAAAAAAAAAAGTCTCATGTCTTTTTAGTCACATTTACATTTTTCAAAATATATTCTTTGTCTTAAATCTGCTTATTTCCATCCATATGCACCGAGTTTATACCTGAAACTCAAAGACAACACATGCAGCCAAAGTCTCTATACTAACAATAAATTGTTCTAGGCATTGGTGCCTCACATCTGTAATCCTGGCTACTCAGGAGGCTGAGATCCTCCAATGGAGGTTCGAAGCCAGTCCAAGGAAGGGAAAATTCATGAGACTCCTATCTCCAATGAAGTACCAAAAAGTGGAGCTGTGCTCAATTGGTAGAGCACTAGCCTTGAGCACAAAAGCTCAAATACAGCATGAGGCATTGAATTCAAGCTCTGGGACCAGCACACACACACACACACACACACACACACACACACACACACACACAGTATGTATATTGACATCAAGCACCAATTGTTCATAGCTATAGTCCTAACTTCTCACTCAAGAGGCTGAGAAGTAGTGACCAAGGTTTGAAGCCAGCCCAGGCAGAAAAGTCTGTGAGACTTTTATGTTCAGTTAACCAGCAATAAAACTAGAAATTGAAGTGTGGCTCAAATGGTAGAACACTTGAGTGGAAAAAAGTGAAGTGAAGACTTGAGGCCCTGAGTTCAAGCCCTTGTACTACCAATAAATAAATAAATAAATAACAAATTAATAAAATAAAATGAATTGACCAGCAACTCGCAAAATGTGCCAGTATATTGACTTCACCAATGATATGGTTCAAGTCCTAATATATTCAAGGAATCTAGACATACTTTTGGCTGTGCCTCAGTGGTGGTTATTGAAGTCGCATGCAGTGATGCTCGGAATGCCCTTCAGTTCCTGGTGGTCCATACAACTCAAAATCGTCCAGCATCATAAATTAAGCATGCTTTCTAGTATAGACATTGACAAAATGGAATCATCTAATATGCAGCACGTACACAATTTAAAATATTACTTCAATTATTTGTGCTTGGGAAAAGGGGAGCAAAATAAAATAGCTCATTTAAGGTCATACATAAAAAAGGAGAGACGTTGCATGCCATCTTCCCTAAAATGCCTCTGGTTGTGTAGCTTCAGCAGCAAGAACCCCTCCCTAGCTCCTAGGCTGGGAGAAGGCAGATCACAGGAGCCATAGCTACTGACTTTGATAAATCACCTGGGCTCTCTGGAATGCAAAAGGATATTGTAAGGAGAAATGCAATACTGTCTGTGGTAATAGTTTGAGGTCTCCAGAGAAAGGTAGATATTTAAATATGGCAAAAAAAGAAAAGAAAAAAAAACCACTTAGGAGAATCACAGAATGGCCAGGATCTAGTTTCAGCTCCACCAAGTGGCCAGTAGTGGTAGATAGATGGTGGTCTCTCAGTCAGTCCTGGAAATTGTCCACATGTAGACCAATTTATACTGTTGATTCTCTGCTCTGCACATGGGCATCTTGTCCTCTTCACTTAAGGGGGAGCGAGCCATGATACCAGGGTATACAGGTGGCCACTTGTTTAAAACTCTACTAAAAGAATAACGTTTTCCATCTAGCCACGGTACAGCTGAGTTCTGTGGTGTTTTTTGTTTGTTTAGTTTTTTTTTGCCAGTGCTGGGGCTTGAACAGAGGGCCTGGGCTCTATCCCTTAGCATTTTTGCTCAAGACTGGCACGCTACCCCTGGAGCTACACCTCCATCTCTGGTATTTTGGTGACTAACTGGAAATAAGTTTCTCATGGGCTTTCCTGCATGGGCTAGCTCTGAACCACAATCCACAGAACTCATCCTCCTGTGTAGATAGGATTATAGATATGAGCCACCAGCTTCAGATGAGTTTTTAATGTGTCTGTTTGTACACCAGCACTTAGCCAACTCTACCTTCCCATCATGCTCAAGGATCCCTCTTTACCTTCACAATGTCAGGAAAAAGATACATTCAGGGTCAAAATATTAATTCAATTTCTAACCAGCCCCCACTAATTAACTTTGTAACCTTAAACCTCCCCTAAAGCCAATAACCTCAGGGCATCTGTTCTCCTGGGTGGACAAAACAATTGAGTAACCAAGGATATACTAGGACTGATTTCAAGATGCAAAATTGTATTTTTCAGTATTAGTGCTACTATTGGGGAAAAAATATACTGATTAAATATAGAATCATCCACTGGGAGAAAATGAGGGATGGGGTGACACTGTTCAAAAAGAAATGTACTCATTGCCTGATTTATATAACTGTAACCCCTCTGTACATCACCTTTACAATAAAAAATTTTTAAATATATAACAAGAAAAATAAATATAGAATCATCTGGAATATGCCCCGTGCTATGGTTTGGATATAGATTAATGTGGTTTCCCCCTCAGAAGTCTTAGTATTGGCACCTGGGTCCCTAGTGTGAGGTGGGAGCTTTAAGACGTAGAGCCTAGTGGTAGGTCATGCTCTCTGAAGGGTTTAGGATTAGTTCTTAGCAGAGTGAGTTGTTGTAAAAGAGTAGATCTGGTTCCTCGATACTCTCTGGCTTCCAGTCTCACCCCATAATGTATTTATATGCATGTATGCATATGAATGTATGCATATGAAACGGAAACATAAGTATGCATTGTAACCTCTCCATGTGCAATCTAAAGTCCTGAACACGTTTGGCTGGCTTCTGATCTTACAATTCCAGGCATGCAGTATCATTTCCAACTCAAGTCATTGTGGGGAAAAAAAGTTAGAGTCATTAACAGTCATTTTTCTTCCTAACACTACTGCTTAGCTGAGCTAGAGATAACTTGCTCAGGAAAAATAGATGAAATCTCCTTAAAACACTTCATTATATTCAAAGAATAGCCATAGTCCACTTAAAAATTGAGTTAATGATAGATTTCCCTAAGCAGAATTCCCCCTTTAGTAAATTAGTAGCAAAATGTTTACTCCTAGAAAATGCTTGTTTCCCAGGGATTATTAATCATACTTTATTGGGAGGTAATCAGATACATAGTTTACTTTTCCACCCATTTTAGAAAATTTAAATGCTGAGATACTCATTTTTGCTATGAAAATCTACTCAGTAATTACCATATTTACTTTTCATTTATGGGGGAATAATCTGTTTTAATTAAGCCTAACTGAAGAACTTTTATCAGATGTAATTATCCCTTTCGATAAATATGTCTCCACTAATTACATTTAACCATGGGATTTATAGCTCTTAAGTCATTTAATAGGAAACATAATAAATCTTTAGTAATACATGCTAAATTACTATAAATTAATTCAGATCATTAACATAATAAACAAATTAGGACAATTTTGCTTAATTACTTTGGGTGGTTAACTCAAAATCCCATGTAAGCTTCATGATAACCTTGACTTTCACCATTATTTCTGGAATAACACATTTCTTAACAAATCTATTTCAGTGTTTAACTATAAATTGGGCCCCTTAAACATGACAAGTGATTGCCAAACCGGAAATAAAATGGACTGTCATTGGGTTTTTTTAACTTAGTAAAATTTTGCTACCCAAATGTAGTTCAACTAAATGTATTTTCTACTTACTTCCTTAAGTAAACTAATTTGGATTTTCTGTTACCAAAAAAAGGTTATCTCAATAAAGACCTGTGTGTGTGTGTGTGTGTGTGTGTGTGTATGTATGTGTGTGTGCCTCTTCAGATACATTTTTAGGAAGCCTGAGTCTTTATTTTGGGTTAAAGACAGAAAAGGACATAGGACCAGAAAGGAAATATTAAACTAAGAAGCATTTAGAGAAATCTAGAGCAAATAAAAGTAAGTATGTCTTTCACAGTGAACGGAAACCTTATGAAAATTTGCTATCCAAAGAGATGTTGCAGACTAAAAAATGTAATTACCTTCTAAAGTAGTCCATCTAAATTCAGCAAGCCTAGTCTCAGGATGGGTTATTAGAGAGGTGATCTGCCATGTCCTCTTCCTAGTCTGCCCCAAATTCTCTCTTTCTTCTAGTTGTTCCAGCCCTCAAACTCCCAGGAAACTCCCAGATCCTGCTCATGTCACATCTTCTTTAAGTAGTGTTAGAGAATATTCTAATAGGTGGCCTTGAACAGCACTCCTCATTTACTCTCATACCTGTGGCTCAACTACCATGACAGTAGATTCTTCTGGACAAGACATTCAAACCTCAGTAAGGCAATGGCCTGGCACTGACACTGACTTCATGACAAATTCACGGCAACCTCGCCCTCCTGCTCTGGGCTCCCTGGCTCCTTTACTTTTCTTCAGTGTAGAGAACTGCCACATGTCCTTCTGTGGGTTGCAGTCCTCTCATCTTCTTCCACTGAGAAGCTCCTTCAACTTTCTTTAGTGGATACTACAACATCAGGTAAGAGATGCTTTCTGAGCCTCTATCTACCCACTTGCATCTCAGCTTCATGAATACAGCCCAGGGCAAGCCTTCCTGACTCCTCTGAGAGAGAGGGGACTCAGGCAGGATTTGGATAATTGAACGCTCATGATACGTCCTAGTGTTGCCTGCTGTTTCAAATATCCAATAAATACACTTATTTCTTTCCTTCAATCATTCATGTAGGTATTTATTTGGTAAGTATTGCCTTTGACTCCTTTCCCCTCAATAAGGTTATACAGTCAATAATCATTCATCTTCTCTTCTCTCCCACAGCTTTATGTTGTAGGGAATAATATGAATCTACAAATCTCTGCCCATAAGGAGCTGAGCATCCTTCAGCCTGTTCATACTCTCCCTTTCAAGGCTGCTTGAATCTCACTTCTTGGAAGCTAGACCTAAAATACACAGGGACATGATAAGTTATACAGGACTCTAAGCACTCACATGCAGTGAGACCCAAGGAGGACACGCTTAGAAGAGGAACACAACGGCACAACGTCTAGGTGCATCTCATCATATAAAACATTATTTATCAAAATGTACTCCAGAAAATGGAAACAAAAAGTTTTCACTTTGTTGCTACTTTTGTTTTCTTTTCCTCTTGTTTGTTTGTTAATCTGTCTTTGGGAGGATAAAGGGAGGCGCAGAAATGATGGGACAAAGGGTGAACAAAGGCAGCAGTGGTACTCACCAGACACTGTGGAAAATGAACTATACAATTTGTGGATGAGGATGGGAGAAAAAAAAAACAAACTAGGAGAGAGTGTGGGAAGGAATGACATTGTTGAAAAAGAAAGATACTCTTTACCTGACTTACACAACTATAACCCCTCTGTATAATACAAATAAAAATTTAAAGGCTTGACACCAGGGACATACTCTTCAAATTTTAGACTATCCTATATACTCTTCAAATCACTTGTCACGTGACACATTCCTCCACCACTAAGCTAAAGCCTGCATGAGAGCAGAGAACACATCTGTCCTATTCAGTGTGTTGTCCCAGTGCTCATCCCACAATCAGCACTCAATGAAAATCTAGCAGAGTAAGAAAGAAAAGACAAGACTATAGTGCCCAAGTCGCAGGACCCCCACCAAGAAGACGACTGAAAGTCAGATGTTCCGAAATGCAAAAGCAAGGTAAAGCAAGGTGTTATTTAGATGGGCTGCAGCTTGGGCCTTGTCCTACAGCGGAGCCTAGGAGGAGAGCGCCAAGCTAAAGATTTGCAGGGCTTATAAAGGCAAACAACCAGGTGTTTGGATTACCACCATGTGTTGCTCTGCTAGCTGAGATAAACAAGCAACAAATGGTCACTGCCTCAAAAATGGAGTTACTGTAACCCTTAAGACAAATGGGGTTAAGCTATATCATCATTATGTATTGCAGCTATTATTAAGTACTATGGCAGGGTGCCAGTGGCTCCTGTCTATAATCCTAGCTACCTACTCAGGAAGCTGAGATCTGAGGATCACAGTTTGAAGCCAGCCAGGAAAGGAAAGTCTGCAAGACTCTTATCTCCCAATTAACCACTAAAAATACTGGAAGTGGAGCTGTGGCTCAAGTGGTAAAGTATTAGCCTTTGGCTCTGGGTTCAAGACCTAGAACTGGAACAATAAACAAACAAACAAACAAAGTAGTTATATGCAAGGTACTCCTTTAAGTACTTGAATGGACAAACATTTCCCTTTCACATTAGCCGTATAACACAGCAACTATTGCTATTTTACAGTTTAAGAATTTACAGGAGTTAGTTGAGCACCAGTGGCTCACCTTATAATCTTAGATACTCAAGAGGCTAAGCTCTGAGGACATTCTCTAAAACTCTTATCTCCAATTAGACAGCAAAAAGCCAGAAGTGGATCTGTGGCACAAGTGGTAGATTGTGTAGCTTTGAGCAAAAAAGCCAAGAGACAATACCTAGGCACTGAATTCAAGTCCCAGTACCAAGAAAAAAGTAATAAAATAAAATTTACATGAATTAAGGAATTAATTTAAATAGGCCAGTTTGGTGGTATATACCTGCAATTCTAGCTACTCAGGAAGTAGGGATCAAGAAGACTATAGTTTAAGACCACCCTGGGCAAAAAGTTGGTGAGATCATTTCAAAAAGCCAGGTATAATAGTACCTGCCAATAATTGCAGCAAGGAAAGAAATTGGTAGGAGGATCATGGTCTGTGACAGGGCCTGAGTAAAATCATGAGACCTTATCCAAAATATAACTAAAGCCAAAAGATAGCATGGCTCAAGTGATAGAGTGCCTGCCTATCAAGAGTGAGGTCCTCAGCTCAAACTTCAATACCACAAAAAAAAAAAACAGCTATATAATCTCGTGAGTAGATAGCATTTTTATAGATGAAGAAAGAAATTAAGATGACCAACTTGCAAATAACATATAGCTAGTAATTGACAGAATTGTGATTTTAAACCATGCTATGGTCACTAAACAGTTTGCATTCTTTATATCACAGAGAATCCCTCTGATTCCAAAATTTACTTGTTTTCCAAGCATTATCATAATGTTTATCTGAATAAAAGAGAATCAGATCCTATCTCACACCATAGAAAAATTCAAGATGGATCATATAGATGAACAAGAAAGTTAACACAATTTAGAAAGTAGAAGAAATAGAATATCTCTGTAACTCTAAGATGAGCAAAATTGCTTTAGAAAAATAAAGAAAAGTTTTATAATAGAAAGCATTAAGCCATAAAAAGAAAAACTTGTTAACTTAGACCTTATTAAAAATAAATAGCTTCTGGTTATTAAAAGTATGATGGAGAAAATGAGTAGGCAAGCCCCCGTGTAAGAGAAAAGATGTATAGTACATAGATTTGATACAGGGCCTATATCCAGAAAACATAAAGAACACCTTCAACTCAATAAGAAAAAGGCAAATAAGGGCTGAGCCATGGCTTAAGTAGTAGGATGACTGCCTAACAAGTTCAAGACACTGAATGGAAACTCTTTTACAACTAAAAAAACAAGGAAAAATAGGCAGGGGAGAAGCGGGTCGCTATCTACTAAAAGAGTAGATAGTTTATACAAGAACGTACCCAAATCGTACATAGATGAAAATATGCTAAATACCAGTGCTTATTAATAAAAACACAACTGAATACTATAAGATACCATAACACCTCACCCATTCTAAAGGCACAAATATTGGCAAGAATACAGAGATGCTAAAGCATATATACATTGCTTATAAGGATAGAAGATGGTACAACTCAGGAAAACTGCTTGATAATTCCTTTACATGGCCAACATACAATAGCCCAAAAATCAGGGATTTCATTTCTAGTTTTGTTGTTGTTGTTATTGTTTTGTGCTGGTACTGGGGCTTGAAATCAGGGCCTGGGTGCTGTCCCTGGTGGTGTTCTACCAATTGAGCCACAGCTCCATTTGCAGCTTTTTGCTGGTTAATTAGAGATAAGAATCTCAAGGACTTCCCTTTTTTGGCTTGCTTCAAACCACCATTCTCAAACCTCAGCCTCCTGAGTAGCTAGATTTACAGGTGTGAGTTACTGGCTCTTTCGAGTTTTATCCAAAACAAGTAAAAACCATATATTCACAAGAAGCCTTGTTCACACATATTCATTGTAAAAATTTAAGGTGAAATGAGCCTGGTGTTTGTCATCAGCATACTTTTATGCTGCTGTAAATCTTAGTACAGTCATATAATGGCCATATTATCAAATGTTAATAAGCAGGAAGACAGTATCTAATGATACCTGAAAAAAAATTTATGGGAAATTCCAAAATAGGCAAAGCTAACCTTTAGTGATACAAGTGAGACTTTGATTGGTTCTGCTGGCAATACAGGACTAGAAGTGAAGGAATATTCAGGATTGGTGTCGCTTCCTTGTGCCTCCAACTACATCTATTAAAACTCACTGAATAGTCCAAGCTCTGAGCATTCCACCCTACATTTTTTGTGTCTCCATTCTGATAAATTAAAAAAGCCAGCCAGAGATGATCCATGGTAAGTTTAAAAGCCAGATATAGTTTTCAAATAGATCATTCTAGTTTGTAGGGTTGAGGGGATAAAACAAAGGGACTAAGTAACCATTAGTCAATGAAAAGAATACTGTGACTCTGAATGTGGGACCGAATTTCCTTTCAACCCAAATGATGATACTGATACTGTTGTGACACCTGATAAAACATTGTTAATTGCTTGGCCTCTAGCTGAGAGCAAATATTGCACCTTCTATCAGTGTATTCTCCTTTGGCAAAGAAAAGGATTGGATTACAAATATCCTTCCTGTCTTTACTCAGAGTGAACTGGGCTCCTAAATAGTGGTCACCAATTTATTGCCAAAGTTCATGGGAAATGAAGCCCTGGAGTTGGCTGAAATGTGACACACAGCAGGTTTATGAGGTCTGACTTGAAAGGACTAGATGGGAGTCCTTTCTCCCCACCTGCCTTCAAGTCTCCTGTCCCACCATGACATGTGTCTACCCAGACAGTGGCCCACTTTATGTGCAAGAACACATTTCTCACCCATAACTCATGGCCCTTGGTAGTTACCATCCAGTTAAATGCAGACATCAATCTACTCTATCCTTCCTTCTACTCTCTAGACCTGCCATTTTACCAAACCAGAATATTGTTTCCCCCAAAACTTTGGGATTGCTGATATTTTTCTTTGCTAAAGGAAATACATACTGATGAAACTTCCCATTCTCCTCCTTCCATTGTCAATATGGATGAGGTGTGTAGAACTACAGAAGCTTTATTGCAACCATGAATTAATAAACCAAATAAGCTAATAACAAAAGAAAGCAGAGTCTAGAAAGAGTCTGGGTTCTTAAAAACAAAATTAAGCCTCTTGCACACCTGGACTTCTTACTTCTATAAGCTTTGTTCTAACAGATGGGGTGCTCGTTGTTCCGCAGCCTGGCAGGCTTCCAGAAAAAGACTTGGACACTTGGAAAAGGCTGTCCTCAA
Organism: Dipodomys ordii; assembly: GCF_000151885.1. Taxonomy (NCBI): domain Eukaryota; kingdom Metazoa; phylum Chordata; class Mammalia; order Rodentia; family Heteromyidae; genus Dipodomys; species Dipodomys ordii. The sequence continues at coordinate 22,918,183 of NW_012267228.1, forward strand.
ACCATGTAGGAAAATACAAAATAGAAGTAGAGAGCCCCCAAAATTAATCTGTCCTGAGGCCAGCCTTAGGTACAAAAACAGGCTCCAAGGATTTAAATTAAGGAAGAAACCCAAAATGTTTTGGTTCTTGGGATTAAATTTTTATTTTTCAACCTAGTAAATGATTGTTTTACAATGTGAATATGTGTGTTTCTGTGTGTACATGTTGAGAAAGAATCCAGTGTATTCAATATTCTGGTGGTGTTTTTTTCCCTCCTCTCAACTTCTGAGCTGCCTACTGCATTTCACTTTGGTGTATTCCATCAAGGGGCTTCATTAATCATCATCCCATTCTTGGCAATGATGATGGAGATGATACATCATGTCAAAGATGTTCCTCTTAATAATTCATGATAATTTTCATAATGGGGTATGACAAATTGTATTATACCCCCAGCTCAAGATAACTGGACTGCCAAAACCCTCTTGTTCTGTCCCATTTAATAAACCAGGGAGCCTGACATGGATCGAACTGGAAGGAATAATGGCAGGTTCAGAATTAATGAACTCACCTAGTAATTGGAAAAAGTGGTTTCCAAGAATCATCTGATCCCAAGGAAGTAAGAAGTCTTCAAGTAAAGGCAACTAGGGAATTGTAGAAAGGCAGATGTTCATAATTGCCTCTGATTTCATAAGCTAATCAAAGCCAGGTGCCAGGGGATCACGCCTGTGGTCCTAGCTACTCAGGAGGCTGAGATCTGGAGGACCATGGAAAGATGACTAAAGGACATGGTGGCTCACTTTTGTTGGTTCCATTAATCTGTCATTAGGTAAATGGAGGCACAGATGACTTTTTTAGGAATTGAGAGGAAACACAAGCTCCTGCTCAGTCCATTCTTGAGCTCTACTTACCCACACAATTTTACAGCTTTCTTTACAATGTGGGCACCATTGGCTTGCCCACCTCTTGCCCTAAATTTTTGAACTGGCATCTATCATATATCAGATTTAATTCCTCCCTATCCATTGTGCCCTTTCTTCCTTGCTGACATAAACCTAACACAGTATATAGATGCTGCTAAAAATTCTATTTTCCACAGTTTCTTGCAGCTAAGATTCTAGTCAATGTAACAGTTCCACCCAATGAGATGATGGAGAAGTCTTGAATGAGAACTGCCAAGATTAGGCACCACGGCTCAAGCCTGAAATCCCAGCTACTCAGGAGAAAAAGATCTGAAAGATCATAGTTTAAGGCCTACCGAGGCAAAACCTTAGCAAAATTCAAACTCAACAAACAATCCTAGTGTATGAATCAAAACTGTTGTAGTAGCTAACCTGGAGACATAGATGAGTGGATTATAGTCTGAGTCCAGTGCAAGTAAAAGCATGAGATCTGAAAAATAAACTGAGTCAAAAAGAACTGGTAGTAAGATCTGAGTCCAAACCACTGTGATCCCAGAGAAAGAAATAAAAAGGAAAAGAGGAAGGAATAAAGGAAGAGAGTAAGGGAGGGAAAGACAGAGGGAGAGAGGGAGGAAGGAAGGGAAAGCAAGAAGGAGGTAAAGAGGGAGGGAGAAAAAACTGCCAAGAAAATGTTTATTTTCTATATTAAAAAATTATGTTTCTAGCACAAGTCTTACTACTTCTTCATGACTTTTGTGACCAAAAAAACAACAAAAAAATGAAAAACAAAACAAAACTAGGCACTGGTGGTTTACACCTGCAATCCTACCTTCTCAGAAGGCTGAGATCTGAAGGTCACAGTTTGAAGCCCGACTCGGCAAGAAAGCCCAGTAGACTCTTATCTCCATGTAGCCACCAAGAAGCCCAAAGTGAAGCTATGTATCAGGTGGTAGAGTGCATGCCTTGAGTGAAAAACCTGAGAGAGCACCCAGGCTTTGAGTTCAAGCTCCAGTACCAGCACAAATATGTAAGGTCCATTCCTGGATGGCGAGCAGACCTGCCCAGTACCTGCATTACCTAGGCAACTGGGACACCTGGAAGAGGTCACATTTGCATCCGCTGAGGTCACATCTGGATCTGATGTGGCCATACCTTTCTCCCACCTGGTCCCACCTCCTCTTACCTGGTCCCACCTCCCTTTACCTGGACACAGCTTTCTCCGCCCCCTACCCTAGATAAGGCCTAGCCCAGGGCCAGATGCCCTCTTTGCCAGCCGAGTGAAGTGCCAACCTGGCCTGGTCCCAGCAGGTCTACTGAACAAACCTACCCCTTACCTAAATATCACGTGCGTGGTGCTGTTCTCACTCGGCAACCTCTTTTCAAAAACCTAACAAAATAATAATAATTTCAGACACTGAGGTCTATAGCTGCAACTACAAGCAATGATCAATACATCGTGAATGGCATAAGAGGAAACTACAAAGAGAATTTTTCTTGTATAGCTTGATTAGCAATAGCTCTGTATCACATCTACTCAAAAGCTTTCTCTCTCATGTTCACTCTCTCTCCCTATCTCTGCCTCTTTTTCTGTCTTTGTCACTCTCTGTCTCTTTCTCTGTCTTTGTTTCTGTCTGTCTCTCCTCTCTCTGTCTCTCTTTGGTGGTACTAGTATTTGAACTCAGGGCTCTGTACTTGCTAAGCAGATGCTCTACAACTTGAACTACTCTACCAGTTACTTTTCACATTGTTAGCTTCAACATAGTGTCTCACTTTATGCATGTGCTGGTCTGTACAGCAATCCTCCTATTTGTGCTTTCCTTTTTCTGATGGGGTGACAGGTGCATGAAAAGCATCCAGCCATTATGCTTGAGATTATGGAGATTTGCCACCATGATGAGCCATTGGTTGAGATGGAGTCTCACAGACTTTTATGGCCAAGCTGGGCTTGAGCAATGATCATGTGATCACCATCTCCCAGATAGTTTTGATAATAGGTTTGAATCATTATGCCCAGCACTTGCATGAAACACTAAGGTGAAGAAAATAGCCCCTGCTTGTTTAATCCACTTCTATCTATTCTCATATGATCTGAATGGTCTGAGAGTCCACTTCAAAAGGCTGCCTAGGCAATTAGATGACTAAAAAGCATCCTAATACGTTCAAACTAGAATTTTCTATTTTCATCTACTATTCTTCCTCCACAAAGTAAGACTGCTCTTCCTCTTCCTTGTTTCATCAATGAGCACTAGGATCTGATGCTCAAGGTCATCTTTGATTGCCTCTCTCACCCAGTACCTAGTCCATCAGCAAGAATTGTCCACTCTGGCTCTACCCTATGTCCTAAATTTCCCTTTTCCTTTCTATCCCATCTTCCTCAGTCCAGGCTTTCTGCATGGCCTCCTAACTCTTTCTCCCTCAGCAGCCAGTTGTTAAAAAAAACATGTCAGGGCCATTTCATTCTCTACTTACCCAAATCTTAGCTCAAATCCTTACTGTGGCCAAGGAAGGCTTCCACCATCCACATGTGCTTCCTCTGAAATCCTCTTCCCACCACAGCACCTCATCCCCAAGCTTTCCCCAACCTTTCTGCTTGTTTTTTTGTTCCTGAAACACCCCAATGCCATGCAGCCTGGGGGTTTGCCTTGTGTCCTACCTACCTACCTACCTGCCTACCTACCTACCTACCTACCCTGTCTACCTATTCTTGCTTTAGTGTAGACTTGGAACGTCTCCTCTCCCCAAAAAAGTCCAGTGGTCAAGACTTGGTCCTCAGCATGGCATTATTGGAGGGCAATGACAGTTTTAAGAGATGGAGCCTAGTGTACTCGGCAGGACTGCTAGTCCAGGGGGAGTGTGGGATGCCGACCTCTTTCTCTCTCCCTCCCACTTTTTTTCCAGTTGTGGAGCTTGAACTCTGGGCCTGGGCGCTGTCCCTGAGCTCTTCAGCTCAAGGCTACCACTTGAGCCACAGTGCCACTTCTTTCTCTGAGTCTCATAGATTTTCCTGCCCGGACTGGATTTGAACCATGATCCTCAGATCTCAGCCTCAGGCGCGAGCCACCAGAGCCCGACTCTCTCTCCCTTTTATTTTTAGCCATGAGGTGAGGAAGGTGCTCTTGCGTGTGCTGCCACAGGCCCAAAGTAACATGAACCATACCTTATGGATTCCAAAACTTATCTTGTAAGACCAGATAAACCTGTGCTCTTCAGAAGCTGATTATCTCAGACATCTATTAAAATGATTAAGGCACTGGCTAGTATACTCCTCATTCATATGATTTAAGCCTTGGTTTACATATCACTTCCCCAGATTTGCTTCCCTTGGTGTCTCTATCCAAAATGTTTCCAACTCCCTCTCTATGAAATCATTCTTCATTTTACTTCCTAGCGCTTATCAGTATTGCCATCTTATTGTGTGTTTACTGATTTACTGTTTGTTTCTTGCCCCTAGAATGAATGCAGGGGTTTTGTGTCTGTCTGTTCCATGGTGAATCTCCAGTCCTCACAATGATTTTGAGCACATACAATAGGCTATTTTCTAATGAATATGCACATGTGTTGAATGATGAATTTATATCCACATTCCTTCGAGAGAATCATTTAGATCTAGCATTCAGATTATTTAATTTCTTCTTTTTTAAAACTGTATATTTTTTGTCTTTTCTTTTTCAGTACTGGGGATCGAACCCAGGACGTTGCATTTGCTAGGCAAGTGCTTTGCCACTGAGCTACATCCCAGCCCTTAATTTCTTCTTTTATTGAGGTAGGATGTACTCCTTGGTGCATGGCTACGAATTATTGATTTCAGTTATGGCAAACATTCAAGGTGTCACTGCCCTCCATTAGTGAGTTCTTGCTATGCAGGTGAGATTTTTTTCATATTCTTTTCAAGAACAAGACATGAGAGTTTAATGCCACCATGGGCTATATAGCAAAATCTTCACTCAAAACACACGCACACACATGCACACACACCCTTACACAAAGAGCATATGCCTTATGTTAGATTCTATTGTATTTTGCTAAAAATATCTCCCCCCTCATTGCACATATTTTGAGTTTTCCTTTGTTATTTATTGTCCAATTGCTAAGACCCAATTCTGTAAATCTTCTGAGATCAAAAATCCTAAACTTGTAGAGTGATGAGTTGATAGAACTCATTCTGAAGTCTCTCACTCCATTTACCAATAAGTAGAAAAAAATTTCAAACCTACAGAGGCCTAAAGTAGAGTCTCTTAGTTTGAAAGATAAATTATGCTAATAACGTACATTATCACATGCTAAAGAGTCATCAACCTGCTTTAGTTCAACTTTGTTAGCAAATTACTCATCTTAATTACTGCCTTCTTCTTTTCCTTATCTCATTTTTCCCTAGTCATATTAATGGTCACATAATAATATTAGACAATGTTCACTAAGCTTAACTCTAAAAATAATGGCTGTTTTAAATCAGAGTTAATTAGTATGTCAAAAAGTTCAGGTAATTATGAGGCCACATATTTTTTTAAGGCACTGGGTAAGAAGTCACTTTCCCAAATGCTCCATTCATGTTCCTATAAAGTATTTTACTATTTTTCTTAGTAGTATCACTGAACGCTGGACGGCATGATTCTTCTGGACATTTGTCACTGTTGATTTCAGGTAAGTGAGCCCCCACCGCTACCTCTCAATCCTGCAAGCCCTGCACAAAATACATTTAACAGTAATTTATGAATTTCAGCATCCTTTCTCTTCCAGGTTTAATAGTGAACCATCATTTGTACGATTTATATTTCATCACATCTAAGGGAGGTTGTCAAGAGCAAAAGATCAGAGTCACATAATTCTCCTCTCCTCTCCTCCACCTCCTCAGCTGCTCCCAAAGGACACTTCCACCCACAGGGTGGGTGGAAGGCACACTGTCCTTGGATCTAGGTGGGAGGCTCCTTGAGACTTCAAAAGGAATGCTGAGAGTTCCAGGGGACACCTCTGTGAGCTTCATACATACAGAATGACCATTGCACATGAAAGGCCTCTATGGGGGTTAACATGGCCTGCAACGCCACCCATCTGTGGGTACTCTCAGAGGGCCTTTCCCTTCAATCTTTCACAAAATAATCAGAATTGTACTGCAATGAAGATAGATGAGGAAAAAAACAATTTGCCTTTGTGTTGCTGATTCCCAAAATATATTTCTACCAAAGATTTCAGGTCTAGGTTTTTAAAGTTAATAGTAACAAAGAGGACAAACCTACAAACCAGGTGATCTGAGGACAGAAATAAGGAAAATCTTTTCAGTGATGGGCAGATCTTCATGTACACATTGGGGTTCGGATCATTGGGGTAAGCTGCAATTGGGAAAATAAGAAGATAAGGGTCACACTTGGTAAGGATGGCACTGAAGATAACAGCAAGGAACAGAAAGAAACCATTTCTTTCTGGGGAATTTCTGATGGAGCCTGACTGAAAGTGAGAAACACACTGCACAATAGTGTCTAGAATCAACTGTATCAAGTTCCCAAGTTTAGAGTGAACGTGTAGATTTTTTTAATTAATATTTGTTGAGTTGCTGCTAAGTGCAAAGTCCCATGGCTGTATAAAGATATCTTTGCTTTGGGTTCCAACAATTTGAGTTTCTATGACTTTCTTATTCCTTATAAATACATGCCATCCTGATCATAAATGATTGTCGAACTATCTTCCAAACCAGTCAGCTCAAGAACTGACTGTTTTTCTCTCAATCCCATTACTTTTCCACTTCTAATACATAGAAGGTACTCAAGAAATGTATTTCAGTGAGTGACTAGATGCTCATATAACAATTTAGGAAACACGATATAAACATTTAAGAAAACTAATTATCAAGAGAAGACATGTCACAAGGAAAGCATATGATGACTTAATAATGAAAAGTACAACAATGTCTAGAAGACAAGCAATCCCTTTGGGCTAGAGCAAGGACTTCACTGGGTAAGAGGAACCTGACGTTGAGTCTGTTTCATATCTTCCTGGCATGGAGACAGAGGCTACTCAATAAGGGAAGATGCTTAGGAAAAGGGAAAGACTGATGGGAAAAGGCCTGGGTGTTCTTGTGTTAGAGCCCCAATTGCTACTATATTTCTATTCTAGGTATTTCAGTTAAAATTTCAAATCAATTCAATTAAATTCATTTGCCATGGATTACAATCATTCTGAGGAAAGGTTGAGAACTCATACTCATTAGTTTACTTAATAATTAAGTCACAAACACATACCTATGTATTCCCAGGTGGTTTACCCAACTGTTTATGCATTGTTTTCTATCCATTTGGTAGATGAGGATTCTGAACCTTAGAGATATTATCTGCAATAGACCAGCTAGAGTTCGGAGCAACTGGCCTTCAAAATGCAACTTCCCTATTTAACTCAAATGTTAATCTCGCCAAACCCAGCAAATTAGCAATTAGGTGGCAGACTGAGGCCTAAGAGTGTAAGTCAGGAAATGAGAACCCTGAGGGGGTACTAGAGAATGCTAGGAAGCTCAGAAAGCAATGCACAGTCTCATGCAGCAATCAATCCAAAGATTCATGGTGGTTGCAGGGTCTCAGAGGGTAGGAAACAGCAGACATGAGAGAAGATGGGGTCCATTCCATGGTATGATTCTTGGCTCACCAACAAGACCTGGATTTTTTTTCAATCTTAACCCCACCACTTCTGCCAGGCAATCTATATTCAGAGACTCACTCTCTGGCCAAAGAAATGTAATCCTCTTGTTATAATCTTCATCACCTTCCTTCAACTCAACTTTAGAAATTATTTCTATTAGTTACTCATGAGAAGGCAGGATTCTGGCATTGAGATACAAAACTGAATACAACCAAGTCCTCTGGCCTCAAGCAACAAAGGAGAATCTAACTCTCTATATCTAAATTGCCTTTTAGTGGCATCATTAAGGTTTTTATTAAAATGTTATTAAAGCTCTATCTCACTGTGGTAGGTAGGCATAATGGCCTCCAAATATATCAATTCCCCGATCCCATAGCTAGGTTACATTACATGGCCAAAGAGTCTTTGCAAATAAAACCTGAGTTACCCTGAATTAGCTGAGTGGGCCTATCTAATCACAGGACATCTTCAAGGCAGAGAGATGCAGGAAAAGAAGTCAGAGATGAGGAAAGAGGGCAATGGGATGGGACGGGCAGGTGGTTTTACAGAAAGAGAGAAGTGCCTAGCTGACAGTCAGCAAGGAAACTGCAACCTTAGTTCCACAGCCATATGGAACAGAAGTCTTCCAGTAACTGGAAGAAGCTTGGCATCTAGGAAAAAACCATCACTGAGCCACTCATGTGCTAAACTGTGAAATAATAAACACTGAATCTCTAGCAGCAACAGAAAACCTAATATACTGCCCCAAGTTTCCAGAACCGTCCTCAGCCATCTTCATTCTTTATGTGCTATTCCAGTGCCATGCCATTCCAAAGGCCTTCTCAAGGCCTCAAGGATACCAAAATCTCACTCCTCTGGTTTCCTCTTTTATCTAGGCTTTCATGAAAGTGCTTTTTCCTTCCCTGTACTTTTTAGTTGCTATTTGCATATCCGTTACACAGAGTGTTAGGCTTTATTGCTGTGTCCTAATTCCATCTGAGGTCCCTCACCTACTGACTTACATCAACATAGACATGCCATGCATGGTATTTAGCATTCCTGGGTATACGGCAGTGGTAGGCTCTTGCTTATCTTTTTGGCAGGCAATCTAGTAGGATGTCCGCCCCGGACAATTTATCAAAAGAAAGGGCTCAGTTATACTACAAGAACAGCTCATTAGGGATTGGTTGACACCATTTTATTAACCTATATTGACTACCTTTTAAATACAAATTGGATGCTTTAGAGAAAAGTAAATTGAAATATCACACTTGGAATTTGTCTTGATAAAAGAACATCATGGTTTGATACCTGTACCATCACCCACACAGCTATAAATGACTACTACACTGCTAGCCAACTGATTATTGTTCCTCAGTTAAAACCAAAACACTTTAGTGACTTGGCAAAACCACTAACTCATTAATAGGCATAGTGGGCAATGCTTTCAATAGAAGAGCTAAGGAGTAAAATGTGATGATCATTACTTAGAATAAACTAATACCTTCTTATATTGATTTTTATTTCTTAAAATTGTCGCTTAATCTATTTGAATAGCTAATTTGCAGAAAGGTCAGGATCATCTGGGATATGAAAGGATAATAAATGATACTTAGTTGTTGGCATAAATGCACTTTAGTTATTTTCTGAATAGAATCTCATGTGTTTGCCCAAGAATGGCCTCAGACTGCAATACTTCTACCTACCTGTCTGTCTGTCTGTCTGTCTATCTGATATAACTGTCTGATAGACGCACACCACCACACCTAACTTGTAGACTGAAATGGGTTCCTACTTTTTCCCCAAGCTAGCCTAGAACTGTAATCCTGCAGGGTACCTAGGTACATCTCACCATGACTAGAACCAATATCTATCTTTTAAAATATCACATAATAATATATATATATAATCTTAGTAATCTTATGAAGGAGGTATGGAAACAGTAGACAGCATATATTTTGCCAAAACCCACTTTGTACTACCATTCATCAGATAGTATGGTTATTAAACCATAGGGGCCATTCCACCCCCAAGCAAACTGAGAAATCTCACTTGGCATCACAGTCCTTGACTCTAAGGAGAAATCAAAGTCCCTAGAGCAGACACCACCATGAAACATTTTCCTATGTGTACATTATTATTATTGCTATAATTGCTTCCAGTGAAACATTCACTCCAGGTAAAGAAAATCTATAGGGAAGTCCTGATTTATCTCATCACGGCAAGGTGTCCTCCATACTTGAGTGGAGTGAAATATTTATCTGTTTGTTAGACAGGAAGTGCTAATTGGCCAATTTGGTTAAGTTCCCTGGAGAGAAAGACTGGATGAATGGGAAGTTGTTAGTGTAAACAGATTAGGAAAGGTAAACCAAACCATAAGTCAAAACTCAAATAACTGAGAGCAACTTATTGAGCTGAAAATGCCACAAGCTCCATATATACAAATACTGACAGTGATAAGGATGTTGGGAAAAGCCTCCAATCAAGGCTCCATAACAAGGCAGAGGACTGTGTGGTAGCGCAGTATCAATCAGGCTAGGCCCAGTACCTAAATCTCCTTCATCCACCCAAACAAAAGGACTTGAGTGACTACAGCTGGGCCTCCTGTATGGAGGAATCAAGATATAGTGTGTTCATAAACTGCTTTGCTAAACACCTTTGCACAAGTACTTAAAGATAATAAGAATAAATAACAAAATTAAATGCAAAATTAAGAAAATTGAGAGGAAGGGTAGTGTTGGCACGGATGGGGAGAATGATGAAAAGGGTGACATTGATCAAGACATAGTCATACAAGGATTTGTTGAATGGTAATTCTTTTGTAGAACTACTTAACGATAATAAAAATATAATTTAAGTAGCACAATTCTTGAACTAAAAGTAACAAATGAAGTAAATTCTGTACTTAGGGGATTTGGGTAGAAAACAAGAGAGCAGTAGTTTTCAAAGTTTTAGCAAAAGTAATCTCATGCAGAAACCTAACCGGCAAAACAGATAAAACTATATAGCTCTATAGTTGACGTGGAAGGCCAAAGTCCTTGGTTTTAACCGATTGGTGATACCCCTAATCAAAGTAGAAAATGACATGTCCCACACAAGAAACAAAGAAGGTTCTACAAGAACATGAAGTTGAAATTAATTTTATTTAGTTAACTTATTTTTGAAAATATATTTTGTAATTGTACAATGATTAGGGCAGTCATCTTCATTATGTAGGGATCCCAGGAAGACCTCTGTAAGGCCATGGATTTTTGAGTTTGCTTTAAAATTCTAAACTCTAAAGGATGAGAGAGAATGAATTCCAACCAGAGGGGACTCTAGCAAGTCCCTGAGATGACTAGTGTGACAGGATGAAGGGAACCAAAGGAGAAAGGGCAGGAGATGCCTAACATTTTCCAAACACCAGCAGTAGTGAGTTGGGGAGTTTGTTTGGACTCTAGCTGGTATGTAACAGGAAACCACTGAAGATATTACACATTGAAGTCCCTCCCATGATATGATTTCTAGTTCTAGATGATTGCTTTGGTTGTAATACAGAAAGTTGCCTTCAGGGGGCATGAGGAAAAAAATCGGAAACTGCCCATCAAGACCCGAAGATTTGATTGCAGAAATAGACCCCTGTAGAGCCAGCCATTTGTTAAATATTTTGAAGGCAGAACTGGGAAACTCATGCATTGGAAGGGACTGGGGGAGGATGATAAGACACAAGAGGAGTTACTAACCTGAACAATAAATGAGTGGATGGGGTATCATTTGTGAGATGAGAAGAGTTGGAGGAAGAGCAGTTTTAGGGGTTGGGGTTGGGGTTGGAGAGAAAGAAAAGGAATAAAGCGTTTGAGAGAAGAGAAAGAACCTTAAGTTTTGGCTTAAACTAGCACACTGTCTCACTTTAGAATGACCCAATAGAGTGATTCCAATTTTTCACTTGAGAAAAGTGGAGTTCAGGCAAATCAAGTAAGTAATGTGCCCTAAAGCTTTCAGGAAGTATCAAGGCTAGAATCAGAGCATATGTGATTTCCACATAGGCAGTTTTTATACCCTACCTCCCACTACAGAAAGACTACGAGTTCTGTGCCCATTGCACTGAGATCTCAAATAGCTTCTCTACATATTCATAAAATTAAGCAATAATCCTCACTCAGAGTAGAACGAATCAAGGTGATTAAAAAAAGAATTCTCCTTGCATTGTAAAGTTGCTCATGAAAATAAAACATTTTCAACCACCGAATCTTGGCATATGTTCTTGATGCTGTGAATTCCAAATATTCTAGTTTTTCCATAGCCACATCCTAGCCAGGGAGATTGCTACTGCCTTTTGCAACCCTGAATCTGAGATGATGCTCTGTTTTCAAATATCACAGAAGGACTTTAGATCCTAGTTTTTCCAAGCTGCCATGTGTGATTTTCCTTCAACGTATGACCTGTCATATTGGAGTGATAGTTGACATTTCTACACAAACAGAGAGGCTGTAATGGCTGTGATTGTAGTGACTCATGATTGTAGCTTGCTCTATGAGAAGCTTTTTCAGGACAATCTACAAACTGTATGAAATACTCAGCCTGCAGTGGAAAGACTTCTGGATACCACCACGGCCTGTCCTTTGAAGTGAGGGAAAAACAAAAGGAGGGAGGAAAGATGACACCATTTGAGAGCTATTATTGGCTCCTAGTCTCCCTGGCTGGTATTTTTTACTCACATTATCTCCTTTAACCCTTATCACAGGCTTGGGAGGCAATAATCAGTATTCTCATTTTATAAACTAAGATCTTGAAGTTCAACAAGTTCATTTAGCTTGTCGAAGGTTCATTCAGCAGATTAGAAGCAAACTCAAATTTCTGAGCTACTTAAACCAGACTGTAAGTACAATGCTTTTCCTCCTCTCCATTAGTTAACAGTTTCAAAGTAGTCAGGAAAGAGACAAGGAAGGAGGGACAAACGTATGCTCTTAGAGCATGCACTCAGAATGCCATTGCAAATATGAAGGCACAAATCCAGGGCTTCTAAAAATAATTACATTTTTCAGCTCAGGCAAAAAAAATCATAGGTTCAATTATTATTATATATGTAGAATGTGGGTGATCAGACTCTAATGAAAAACATCATCCATCTTTAGCCAGCCATATTTTTATTTCCCAAGGCCAGGCTAAGGAAGATGACTGAAATTTGGTTTGCATAATTATAAAGAAACTATGTTAGCCTAAGGTAGGCAGCTGATTCTATTGCTAAGAAAAATCAATCTTTCTATCCAAATGAGAATGCCAGGTGAGAAAGGGGAATTTACATGGCTACTTTCCACCAGGACGATTTGATTTATGTGAGTAAAACCTATACCTTTCAAGCTCCTAAATCCAAAGTGCTACAGTTATACTGATGTGTATTAGAGCAGACTCTTTTTTCTCATTTCAAGTTGATCATTTAAATGCTTATGCTCAAGTTTCCATGTTAACTTTCAGGGTTTTAAAAATGAAGCAAGTTTCTGTTCTCCATCAGACACAGGAGCTGTGGGAATTAATGTGATATTGTCTTTAATGAAACGTAGTGGTGATGTGATTCATGTTGGGTCTGGATTCTTTCCTTCTCTTTAAAATGCCATAAAATGAAAAATACAACAGCTGTTTCATATTAAAGAGAAATGCAAATATGCATTAATGCAGCTCAAGGAATATTTTATATGTTCAGAGAATTTATTATTTATATGAATGGAATCAATCTTCAATCTTCCTGTTCAATAAAGCGGTGCTTATTTAAATGGTTCTGCCATCTATTTCTATCAAAGACACACACAAAGAAAAAAGAGTGGGGGAGTAAAAGGTACTTTTCTTTTTCCTAAATATAATGAAAAAAATTCTCATGGTATTATTTCCACTCTATATACAGTAGATTAATTTTAGTTTCATATTAAAGAATATCGTCTGAGGAATCAGTTGGTTAGGTTGAGTTTTGTTTTGAGCCAAATGGGGTTCAAACCCCGGGATTTTTTGTTCAGGTAAATTGTGTTTGCAAAAGCCCTCCTGGTGGGAAGTAATGCCTCCTCGTTATTATACTCCTACTATTATCTACTTTGGATGAAGATATAAATCATTTAAAACAGGTGAGGTTTCCCTTGCTAATTAATGGTAGGCTAACTAACCAGTTCCCATCAATGCCTAAGGCTTCATTCCATGAACGATTTTCCCACCAGTGTAATAGCCCACTTCTCTGGTTTTGCTGGGTAATTTTAATCAGTCACTGTGCACCGCAGAAACCCGGCAGCTGTGCACTTGGATGACCTTATTATCATTAGCAGCAAATTAGTTGTTGAGCAGGGAATTTTTCATCAGGAAAGAGTACCTGATTTCATAAGCTTTGGAATAGCCAGGTTCTCGGTTTTTTGGTTTGTTTTTGTTTTTGTTTTCTGGCTACAGTTTATAACTAGGAAATGAGCACACTTAGAGTAAAATTCACACTCTAACAAAGAAGGATATATGTGAAGCTTCTTTGAAAAACATTTTCTATATTCCTATATTCCTTTATTTCTCTTTCGAGGACAGTTGTTATCATTTAGATTTCTATGTGAATAAACAAGATGTGCGGTTTGAACTCAGTGCCTGGTTGCTGTGCTTGAACTTTTTTTGTTCAAGACTAGCTCTCTGCCACTTAAGCCATAGCTCCACTTCCAGCTTTTGGGTGGCTAATTAGAGACAAGAGTCTCACAGACTTTCCTGCTTAGGCAGAAATCTGCTTAGGCAGATCTCAGCCTCCTAAGCAGATGGGATTACAAGCATGAGCCACTGGTGCCCAGCTAAACAAGACTTCATAATGGCTTTTTCAGGTGCCAGTACTGGGGCTTGGACTCAGGTCCTTGTGTTCACACATGGCTTTTTCACTCATGTTGGTACTCAGCCAGTTGAGCTACATCGATACGTCTGACTTTCTGCTGGCTAGAGATACATTGGAGTCTCATAGAATTTTCTTCCTGGCTGGCTTTGAACAGCAATCCTCACATCTCAGCCTCCTGAGTAGCTAGGATTACAAGCATGTTCCACTAGAGGCTGATGTTCAACAACTTTTGCTTTGGGCATTGCCAGCATCAAAATTTGCTTCCCAGTGGTCAAGGAAGCAATAATTGTCTAAGATATTGGGGGAAATGGTTTGGAGAATGTAGTCTAGAATTCAGAGCATATACTACAAAATTATGAAAAGTAAAGGAAGAGGTGGGTCTGGTCAGGTAGGTGAGAATATTGAAAGCGGTGACACTGATCAAGATGCATTGTGTCCAAAAACTGCTTTGTTAAATGGCAACACCTTTACACAACTACTTAAATATAGTAAGTAATAACTACTCTTTAATAATTGCTCTGAAAAAGAGAGCTTTGGTCCCTGTGATGGAAAAACATGCTGTTAAGATCACCCTAGAATCACAAAACTTCTTAGAGACAAAAATCACTCACTAAAGTATGTATTAAACAGATAGATCTATGGGTATTCATGACAACCCTACTACAGTCCAAACAGTACTTTTAAACACAGAATCAAGACACTCTGTACTAACATACTCCAAATGTTAGAACAGAGATGCCACTGTTTGTGCCTCTTGAATGTGTATATTTCCTTGTCTTTCCTTTCACTGAATATCATTTCAAAAATACTTGTAAAAAAGAACACACTGTTCGGTCTTCTATAAGAGTAACTTCTCTAGAACCAGCAGTATCTTTGTCATAATTAATCTCCTAAGTCCCAATCAGTATCAACAGCTCATTCTCCTCCTTGTTAGCACCTATGACGGATAGATACAGCCTGACCCTGTAGTGGGTGCATTGTTAAGGACAGAGACAGTCATAGAGAATATGTAACCTACTTTCCCATCTGGGTGGACCATCAAGGTGATTTCCAAATCATCACACCAGTTTTAGTTCTCTATGCTATTCATGGTTTTGACTCTTGTAAGCATCTGTGGATAAGAATGTGAAGGGTATAAAACAAGTCATCAGTCCTTCTCCTATGTGTTCTCTATTTTTCTCTCATCTCTCTCTCTTTTCTTACCTCTTGCTCTGTCCACTCTCTCTTCTCTCTCCCTCTTCACTCCTTTTGTCCCTCCCCTTCAATGTCCCTTCCCCTCCCCCCTCTCTCTCCTGAAAACCCAATTTAACTTTATTTATTTGCACTCTAGAGGAACCAGTGCCAGCTGGGTGATGCTAACGTAAGGCACTTGGAAGGTGCATAGTGAATAATGTAGCACCCCACCCACGGCTGCTCTCCAGGGCTAACGTACCCAGACTTCACCTGCCTGGAATGCCAATTAAGTAAGCATCCCTCACGGGAGTATTACTGGGGTATTAAGCATCAGGAAGTGACCTTGTAAAAGCTATTTATACACTGAAAAGTACTGCCTGCTCACTTGAGCCTGATGAGCAAAGAGCAACTAAAACCATATAAAGGCTTGGCCTCCCCGCCTCTATTTTGTATCTGTCTTTATGCTGAGCTCTTTTCTCTGCCACTCACCTTGGAATCTGGGAAGCATAATACTGATAGATGACATCTTGTCCCAAGAGTCAAATGCCCCCCCTCCCCACCATGAGTTTCTTAGGAACAGCCACCATCTAACTATCTAGAGTTGATGATCAACTGGACCACACCCATGACTGAAAGAGATCAGTAATTAGGCGTATCTCTCACCCCCTGCCCAAATCCCTTCTCTACATAAGCCTAAAGACCATCCCAGCACCCCAAAGATGGATGGCAAGGCTTACCTTTCCTCTTCACGCTGGGTGGCCATGTGGCATAATAACTGTCCTTTCTCTGCCTTTACCAAACCTGCCTCATATCTCCATATAGATGCTTGTTAGCAATCTTTCCCCCCTCTCCCTTTTAGAAAGAAGACATAGGACAATGAGGACTTTGAGACTGAGGTACCTGCCAAAATAAGGGTACTGACGTCCCATAGGTGAGGTCTGGTGGGGAAAGAAAGCAAGAAAGGGGGTCAAACTGGGCCTCAAAATCAGAGACACTCATAAAATAGCCATGTAAGAGCATCATGACTATAATAATTATGGCAGTCAAATATTGATGCCTTCAACAACCAGGTTTTATTGTAGCTATGTGGCAATAATTAAGCATGAGATGTAGTTAGCAGGGATTGTCAAAATAAATGAATTTAAGAATATGTTAGGATGAAACTGCCATTCAGATACCCAATAAAACAACGAAGTTGATAGAACATCTCTTTATAGTTACAAGCTACTTAGAAATATGACGAACATCCTTACCTAAAGTAAATATGAAAATACATTTCACCAATATATTACAAGCTGTACTTCCAAACACTCTATTACCAAGAAATTTATGTACTTGATTACTATAATGTACTTACCCATTAGGGCTAATAATGTTACAAATTAAAATCAAATTTATCCGAGTCATTAATTTGAGATACTTTCAAAAGTATGTTTATGTATATTATTTCATTCAATTATCTGTTATCTACCTTTGAAATGACTTTAAGATCTTAGTTTTATATTTTATGTTTTGAGACTTTGATTTCCTAGGGTAATACAGAAATAATACAAAAACTAATGACAGCAGACAAAGCAGGAACATATCCTTTACACTAGCAAACACAAATCACACAGTGTTTACTCATTAGAAGGAGGTTTTTACCATATTCTGGTTTGTGTCAGTAATAGAATAAGTACACTATTCGTCCACCAGGCTTTCTTGGAACCTGGGTCCTACAGATCTCAGTTTCCTAAGTAGATAGAATTATAGGTATGAACTACTGGTGCATGGCCCAGGGTTCTATTTTTATTCTTCATGATTTCTCACTCTGTATATGGTCTATGAGGGATTTTAGATTCATTCATCCGTCCACTAATATATTCACTGATTCATTCATTCTCCAAATACTTAATACTGTTTAGATGTAATGACAATGACAATAAAAACTAGCATGCACATAACATATAGGACCTATGCCAAGAATTCACTTAATCTTTCAGATGAGTCTTTATGGAGATACTACTGTTATCTCCTTGCTAGAGAAGAGGAAACAGAGATTAAGATGTATTAAAGATCTTGACCAAGGTACCTGATGGAGCCAGGATTCAAATAAATAATAGAACTCCAGTGTCTACAACAGTGGCTGGCTCTACACTATCTCCTTATGAGATTTGATAATGCAGCTAAATTATAAACACATATCCAGTTGCTTACTAGATTCAGATGGTCCACAAAATCCTCTAGCCTAAAATATTTAAAACTAGCATATTTTTCTCCCTACAGGCTTGCTTTTTCCCTCATAAACCTCAATGGATAGTATTACAATCCACTCAATTGCCCAAGCTAGAAATCTTGATGTCATATTCTACCTTTCCCCAGAAACTTTCATCCCCAGCCAACATCCAACCATCTATCATTTCTCATCTTATTTATAAGTCTTAAGTATATTTTCAGTTTATTCACTTCTCATCTCTGCTCTTTGTCATTATTCCAGACCTCCCCTGCTACTTGATTTTTCTACAACATTCTCCATCTGCTCTGCTAATAGTGAGGATTCCTGTCTGTGTTGAAAAGAAAACTAAGTCCAGGGCCAGGAGCTTGGGACTCCTTGGTGGTGGGTGTCATATCACATTAGCATCAGGACTTGCAAGCCTTTGTAGCCAATGCTTGACCTAGTCTTTTAACACAATACCTAATCCATGGAGAGCACATATGTGATGTTAAATGAACAAAGGAAATGAATATTCATGTCTTATTTTCTCTCTGACCTTAAACACAACATTTTAGACTATATCTAGTTGGTCAACAGTTGTATGTAGATGCTAATGAGAGCAGATAATTTCGAACAATTCAACCTAGTTTAGCACTTTTGAAAACGACTTCTTGCATCCTTCCCTGGTCTGTTAATGCATTCCAAGTCTCACAAGTTTCTTCCTCTCGGTCACTCTTCGTCTGTCACTTACGCCCTCTCTCAAGTTATGAAATGATCATTTATATTTAAAATGCTGATGGGCTACCCATGGGAAATTTATTATATGCCCCCAATATAGAGCTGTCCCACTTATCATGTGAACATATAAGGGAAGAACCAGCGATGTGTACAAATTCCAGCTTCTCAATCCTTTATAGGTTTAGATATGATTGTTCAACTGTAGGCCTTCACCTTGACTTGGAGACTGATGTTTTTCTGGAATCATTTTAAACCACTAACGTGGAATTATGTTCTGATCTTTCTAATAGGGTTTTCTTCTTTGCCTATCAACCTATTCCCAAAACCATGTCAGATAGTTCCTTTGCATATGATGAATATTTTATATTTGAATGACTGACTTATTTTTGCTTTCCAGGCAAAGTAAGCATTTATATGTTAAATTACTTGGCAGATAAAATAGTTGTTTTTCCTACTCTATTGCCTGTTCTTCATACACACAGTCAACAAACACAGTCACTGTTTCTCACTTAATTTACAAAGGTTACAATGGTCTTTTGGGGCTGCCTCCCTAAAGATTTAAGGAGCTTATTACTAATAATGCAGAATTGCTGGACCATAGCATCTATTGGCCTGTAAAACTAAAGACATTTTAACATTTGCAGGCTTCCAGTCTGCTGTAATTACTTCTAATCAGATGTCCATGGTCCAGAGTTATTATCAGCTGGAGAGCACCAGAAAGCTACTGGCCATTCTGAAGGTGAAGTTTTATAGATACATTTGGTGTTACCAAATAATTAGGAATTAACAGTCAAGTTCAGTTATTGCAAATATGTAGGAAGAAATGTTTCAGCAATTAGTCAATTTGTTGTTCTTGTTTTTCCTTTGCCATGGACACTTAACTAGTGTGTATGTGTGTGTGTGTGTGTGTGTGTGTGTGTGTGTGTGTGTGAACTAGCAAAAGTGTTCTCAAGTCTAAAGAGAGGGGCCTTTAAAAGAGAGGGGAAAGAGAATGCAAAGGCAAAGAACTAGGTGTGTTCTTATCTCCTTTTAACTAGGACACTTACCTCATCTCTAGCACCAAAAATAAAGTGTTGAAGACCAAAATTTCAGGCAGCATCTTCTTCCTGAATTTTTGGGGGGATCTAGATGAACCCAAATATACCAGGGAAATTGAGTTCAATAAGCAAGTGCTAAAACTCAGAAGAAAGTATGAAATTGTTTCCTGCAGCATTAAGTTAAGGATAATAAAAGAAGTTACTGGGTAGAATCAAGTAATGGATACCATCATTTTTAAAGGGATTTCTTAAAGTTTTGCTGAACAATTGCAAGGTAAGTGTGGAGAAAGCCAGGGACACACAGCTCCCAAAATGTCATGAAGAATTATTGACCCTACGACATGCAACAAACCTTACTGATAGAAATGGCATATACAAAGATGATCATAATGTCATCTGTCATATTGAAGCTTATAGGCTCTTGGGGAAGGCAGTGCTAAATAAAAAAATGAGTTATAGAAACGTGCATAGGGCAACGGGAAGCATACTACATAATGAAGATTATAACATGATAATTATCGTGAATTCCAGTTCACTAAGTTTCTTTTTTTTTCATTTATTTTTATCGTAAAGGTGATGTACAGAGGGGTTACAGTTACATAGGTTAATTAATGAGTACATTTCTTTTTGAACAATGTAATCTCTTCCCTGGTTTGCTTCTGGTGTTGTCCCTCCAGATCCCCTGCTCCAAGTTTTATAGCTCGTTTTCAACATAGTGTCTAGTGAGTATCACCACTGAATTGTTCACTAAGTTCTGAACCTGGTGGTAACTCTATGTGGCTAAGTTTATTGAAGAATTACATGGGAAAGCTGGAGAATGTGATCTATCTATTTTCATCTGTTTATACACAATATATATATTATGTGCCATAATATATAAGTATTATATTTTTTGCATATACACAATTCTTATTAATATATTATGTAATCTTAGGGTATCAGACAGAGAATAAGCACTCCCAGCTAGCAATAGTAACAATAGCAAGCAGAGTATGAAAAGTATCACAATGAAGTAGAAATATAAGCCAATCACCACTGGCAGCATACAGGCAAGAGAAAACTCTTTAATCTATGATAATACTTTACAATACCTACCATTTTGTATCTCAGTAAATTCCAAGTCCATCCTCACAGGACAAATGTCCCACGTCATCATTGATGCTTTTCTGTCATACCTCAAGTCCAAATGAAAAGTCAGTTGTGCTGGTTCTAGACCATCTCCACTGCTACCTTCTTCCTTCAAATACCATCATCTTTTGTCTGGATGCTACAGTGGCCTCTGACTTAGACCTCTACTTTCTCCTATGACTTGCCCTCAGTGTAGTAGTACATTATTCCTTTCAAAATGTTCAATTGTGTCACCATACGTTAATTAAAGCCTATCAAAGTTGCCCTTATCTTGCTTAATGTAAATGACTAGTTCTTCATAATCCTTCTCAGGCTCTCATAATTTGGCCCCCATCTATGCTTGTCCCCACAACCCCACTACTCTATCCCTTTCCAAGTCTGCTCCATCTACATGATCTTGCTGTTCCTAACCATATCAAGCATTGCATTTGCTGTATTTGTTATTTGGGGTCCTCTATAAAACAGATGGATTAGAAGAGGAAAAAAAGTGCTACAGAGAAATTTAGGAAAATTACAAGAGGTATTGAAAGATAAATCTTAGAATGTAATCCCATTCTGGGAGAAAAGAATCATTCAAGAAAGTTTCAGTCCTCAGTAAAAGCCCAGGGAAGTTTCTTGCAAGCCAGTCCATCTATATCTCATGGGACTGGTCCTAAATTAGTACTTCAATAAGGTTTCTAAGGTAAGTGTGTTCATCCATGAAATGGAAGCAGTTTAATTAATGTGGTAGTAGACCAGGAGGTAGGAACAAACTTTCAACAGATATCATCATGCCTGGCCTCTTCACTTCATTTAGATCTGTATTCAAGTACTATCATATCAGTGAGGCCTACCCTGATCACTTGTACTCCCTGCCCAATTCATCCTGGTTCATTTTTTTCCATAGTACTTCCATTCATCTCACATACTAAAAGTAAGTTTTTTACCTATCTTTCCACTAGAGTGTAAGTTCCACAAAGTCATGGATTTTTTTTAAGTTTACTACTTGTTCAACCACTTTGGAAAGCAGTATGGAGGTTCCTCAAAAGACTACACATAGAGCTCCCCTATGACCCAGCAATCCCACTTTTAGGTGTTTACCCAAATGATCACAAACAAGGCCATATTAAAGCTACCAGTACAAAGCATTATTCCCCATAGCTAAGATATGGAACCAACCCAGATGCCCCTCAGTAGATGAATGGATCAAGAAAAATATATATATATATACATATATATATATATATATATATATATATATACACATACAATGGAATTCTATGCCTTCATCAGAAAGAATGACATTGCCCCATTTGTTAGGAAATGGAAAGACTTGAAAAAAATAATATTAAGTGAAGTAAGCCAGGCCCAAAGAAACATAGGTCCCATGGTTTCCCTTATTTGTAATAACTAGTATATGTCTAGGACAAGCAGAAAAGGTCAAAAGTGATGTACATATAACCACATAACCTGATGCTAAGCAAAAATGAATCCAAGATAGGGACACAAGTAGTTTATCTTTGCTGCTGTTGTTTTTAATGTACGCATAATATATTATGTGATTTTTTTTGTTTCTTTGTATATTCTCCCCCCATGGTACAACCCCTGTTGTCACTGTATTTGATTCCAGTGTCCTGAATCTTGTATATACATTCTTCTAATTTGGGGAGGGGAAAGGAAATAACAAAATGATGAAATAAGGATACAGATGTCCCATTGTAACAATGAGACGTACAACACATTATGTTGAAAATGAATTTTTCAACTCTGCAGGCATGGGTGGTGGGGTGGGATAGAGGAGAGAGGAGTTGGGGAGGTAAGGAGGAAAGGGGGTGTTATAGGGGAAATATAAAGGAGAGTATAACAATGCTCTATAGGAAATGGACTCATTACCTGCTCATGTAACTGTAACCCCTCTGTACAGTATCTTTGCAATAATATATATATATATATAAATTTTAAAACAAAAAATTAAATAACAGTAAATGTGAAGACTCATTTATTGAACTTTGTCAGTCTTACAGTCTTCATTAAAATCACACAAATGAAAAGAAAAGTTTACTGCCTTAATTCCTCATCTTTAGAATACTATGTGCTATACCACAAAAGAGACCTACTCAATGTACAATCTTAACAGAGAAACACAAAAGACATTACAAAAAAACAAGATAATATGATTCATTCCAAAAGAAACAGAAACTCTCTAGCAATACATCCCAAATATATTAATATGTCCAAAATGTCTGATGAAGAATTTAAAAGAATAAACTCCAAATGAATCAAAGACCTCAAAGTAAAAGCAGACACCCTGAAAATATCACAGGAAAGAATCAAAGAAACAGAGAAACTCTAGGGCTCCTTGGCACAGGCCAAAACTTTCTTAATAAAGACCCAGAAACACAACAAATCAAAGAAAGGTTAGACAAATGGGATTGCATGAAACTGCAGAGCTTCTGCATTGCAAAGGACATAGCTAGCAAGATCAATATAGAGAGGCCACGGATTGGGAGAAGATCTTCACTAGCCATACAAGCAGCCATACAAGGGTCTCATATCTAAAATATACTTAGAATTCAAAAAAATTAAATCCCCAACAACAAATCCTCAAAGAAACAACTACCCAATTAATAAGTGGGTTAAAGACTTAAAGGGAGACTTCTCTGAAGAGGAAATAAGAATGGCCAATAGACACATGAAGAAATGCTCAACATATCTAGCCACAAAAGAAATGCAAATCAAAATAACATTGAGATTTCACCCCAGTTAGAATGGCTATAATCAAGAAATCTATTAACAAGAGATGCTGGAGGGGGTGTGGCCAAAAGGGAACCCTACTGCATTGTTGGTGGGAGTGTAAACTTGTTCAACCACTCTGGGAAGCAGTATGGAGGTTCCTCAAAAGACTCTACATAGAGCTCTCCTATGGCACAGCAGTCCCACTTTTGGGCACTTACCCAGATCACAAACAAGGCCATACTAAAGCTACCAGCACAACTATGTTTACTGCAGCATTATTTACAATAGCTAAGATATGGAACCAACCCACATGCCCCTCAGTAGATGAATGGATCAAGAAGACAAATAACAAGTAACAAAAACGCTAAAATAAGGATACAGGTTGACCCACTGTAAAAATGAAATGTACAAGACACTACGTTGAAAACAAACTTTACAACTTTGTGGAGGAAGGGAGGAGTAGGGGAGGTAGGGAAGAAAAAGATGAAAAAAGGAGAGGGAAACAATGCTCAAGAGGAAATGTACGCATTACCTTACTCATGTAACTGTAACCTCTCTGTACAATATAGAGAGATATAAGATAACAGTAGGCTTCTACTTTGGACAATGGGTGATTCAGTTGTGTTGAGATATCCTGAAAGAATGCCTTCCTGAACTATCCATCTGAGAGGAAGTGGCAAAATAAGGTATGCATTCACTTTTATTTTTCATCAGATTAGAATCATTCTTGAGGATGATAGTCCCAGATCTCTGGTATATGGAACAAATATTTTTATTTCTGTGTTTTTGGGAAAAGAAGAAACCAGGAAGATCTATCAAGCCCTTGAGAATACAACCTGTCACACAAATGTGTCTACACTAATCAAATTGTCTAGTAACTCTGCAAATTTAGTTGGATATAGGCTAAGAAAATATAAAATGGGATTCAGAGTCAGTTGTTACAATGACACATTAACAAAAATAAATAAAATACCTTTTCTTCAAAAAAA
This sequence comes from Dipodomys ordii, assembly GCF_000151885.1. NCBI lineage: Eukaryota > Metazoa > Chordata > Mammalia > Rodentia > Heteromyidae > Dipodomys > Dipodomys ordii. Next base: position 22,942,462 of record NW_012267228.1, read on the forward strand.
GAATTTAAAAGAATGATTACTAAGGTAGCCTAATGAGATATAAGATAATATGTATAGTTAAATGAAATTAGAAAAACAAAGTAGAATAAGATCAAAAAATTAAACAAGGACAAAGATTATAAAGAAGATTTCCATTTGAAATCTTGGAAATTAAGACCTCAATAAGTCAACAAAACAAAAACTCATAGTTCGAAGCCTCAACAACAGATCAGATCAAGGAAAAGGTAGACTTTCTCAACTTGAATTTATGTATTTTTAAATAAACAAATATCTGCATTGTCAGAGTACCAAAAGAGAAAGAAGAAAATCATAAAAAATACATTCAATTACATAGTAGTAGAAAACTATCCTAATTTTGCAAAATATATGGACATTCATATACAGGAAGCTAATGAGTCCCAAATACAGATGACCAGAAAAGATCTGCAACATGGTTTATTATAACCAAACTATCAAGAGGACAAGATGAGCAAAGAGTTCTGAAATCTATAAGAGAGAAGTGTCAAGTCAAATTTAAGGAATCCCTGTCAGACTAAAAGCTGATTTCTTGATAGAAAAGTAGATTGATGCATTTCAAGTCCTGACCAAAAAAAAGAGCTGCCAATAGAATACTATACACAGAAAGACTGCCTTTCAGAAAAGACGAAGAAAATCTTCTCTGATAAAAACCACAGAAATTCATAGCCACCAGCGTAAACTTCCACAAGATGCTTCATAGAAGGCCGCATTCTGAAGTGAAAGAAAAATAACTGCCACTAAAATATATGAAAGCAGCAATTTTATTGAGAGATATACAAAAGAGAAATAGAAAAGAATCAGTCAACCATAAACATGTATAACAGAGAAAGAAAAGAACAAAGACTATTCAGAACACTTAGAAAAATCAAGAAAATTACAGGAGCAATTCCTTACTTATCAACAAGAACTTTTGTAAATTGACTAAATTCTCCAATTAAATAATTCAGACTAGATTAATGGAAAAAAAAAGACCTCCAATATGTGCTGCATACAAGAAACCCAGTTCCACAGCAAAAATAGAAAGAAAAAGGATAGAAAATACTCTAAGCAAATGGAAAGCTAATGCAAGTAGAAGTAACTACAGCTATATATGACAAAACAGACATTAAGACAAAAAATATAAGAAGAGTCAAAGAAAGGCATTATATTAAGAGATCCATTTAATAAAAAAAAGATGATTGTAAATGTGTTTGTACCTGATATCAGAGCATGAAATTGTATACAATTAAAACTACTTAACCTAGCCTCCAATAAAATACTGAAAGATTTAAATACCCCTCCTTTCATCAATAAAAAGATCCAATCAGATAAAATTTCAACAAGGAAATATGAGAGTTACACTATGCTGTAACAGACATTTCCAGAACATTTTATCCAGTAACCCATTCTTTCATTAGACCGTGGAACTTTCGTTAGAACAGACCATTTATTAGACCATAAAAATAAAACAGCAATTTTTTAAAATTTTATTTTATTGTAAAGTTGCTGTACAGAGGGTTACAGTTACATGAGTTAGGTAATAAGTATATTTCTTGTTAAACATAGTTACCTCCTCCTTTGTTTTTTGTCCTATTGTCCTATTGTCCCTTCCCCCCCACCTACCTTCCCCACTCCTCCCACCCCCAAAGTTGTAAAGTTCATTTCCAATATGGTGTCTTGTATCATTGTTGCAATGGGTCATCCTGAGTCCTTGGTTTCAGCATTTTGTTATTCCCCTCCTCCTCCTCAAATTAGATAAATGTATATACAAGATGCAGGGTGCCAAAATCAAATATAGTGACAACAGGGGATATACCACAAGGGGAAGAACATACAAAAAAATAAACAATCATATAGTACATTAAAAACAACAACAACAAAGAAAAACCTGTTGTGTCCATATCTTTAGGTTCATTTCACTTAACATCATTTTATATGGTCATAAGTACATAGCTTTTGACCTCTTCTGCTTATGCTAGACATATACTAGTTATTGCATATAAAGGAAACCATGGGACCTATGTGTCTTTGAGTCTGGCTTACTTCATTTATTATGATTTTTTCCAAGTCTTTCTATTTCCTAACAAATGAGCAGTGTCATTCTTTTTGAGAGAGGCATAGAATTCGTGTGTGTGTGTGTGTGTGTGTGTGTGTGTGTGTGTGTGTGTGTGTGTGTCACATATTCTTGATCCATTCATCTACTGAAGGACATCTGGGTTGGTTCCATATCTTAGCTGTGGTGAATAATGCTGCAATAAACATAGTT
>NW_012267228.1:22947549-22969013 GCF_000151885.1 Dipodomys ordii
TAGGCAGCCATTGGTCAGAGGCTGCCCCCAAAGAGATGTCAACCCTCAAGTGATTTTGGTTCTTTGGGCATCTCAGTGAAGGAAGCAGCAGTGCCGGTAGATGATTCTTTAGGAAGAGACCAGGTACTAGCTAGTGGAAGTGAATGCACAATGCCAACAGAAGGCAAAGAGTCATGATGATGCAGTAAAAGAGAACAAAGGATAAAGCCTGGATAGTACCCTCCACATATGCCAACAACATATGTATCTCACTTGAACATTGTTCTAGGAGGCAAACAAGTACAGGTAGCTAAACTCACAATACAGGTGGGGTGTTTGTGTGTGTGTGTGTGTGATTCCCCTTGTTGTCTGTTAAGCTTGTATTTATGTAAGTGGTGGAATTTCTTTAAATCACCTGTGGTAACAATCCATACTTTGTGTTTATGATCATATCTTCTTGCCTTCTTGAGTATGGTTGTGTTAACAGAAAAAGAAAAGCCTGCTAATTTGGTATGCTTGGATATCCCCATTCAATAGTTGATGTAAAACACATCTTCTTATCATGAAGTAGTAACTTCAAGATTTCAGCCAGTGGCTTGAGACTACTAAGTCTTTTGAACAACTGTTCAACTCTAAGCCAGATGGCAGGGGCAAATGTTTCAGCCAGGTCAGGTCAAATTTTGGTGCAATTCTGAGCTATTGAAATTCTGTTCACAATAGCTTCTTTATGGAATATGGAAGAATAAAACTACACTGAAAATTGTAGACCATGTAACAAACAATGCCACCAGAGGCTGACGAACACTCTGATAAGTGACCTCAGGCAGGAACATTTCTGAAGCCTTTGGTAATTTTCTTTTATGGCGAACAAGCTAATGAGATTCTCTTACAATTTCTTCTTCTTTTTTATTTTTGCAACACAACTTCATTGTTCAACATCTCTATGGGATGTGCCCCAATTCACTCGACAGTACTGCAAATTTCTCCATAATAGGTTCTATTTGGGGGAGCTGCTATGATCTTCTCAAAGTCTGTGACAGCTCTGCCACCATCTAAACAGATACAATATTACACATGAAAAATAATAGATTTGAATACCAGGTATTATGTTACATGTGAATACAATAGCTCACTTAATCTTTTCAATAGCACTGGTCACCAAAAACATATGGGCATATTACTCTAGGCCTCTTCTACATGATGAAATCAGTATCCGGAGAAAGAAAATAATTTGGATGGAGTCACATAGCCAGTCAACGTGGAGCCAGACTGCCCTGGCAATCTGATTCTTTCCATTCTGGGATACAAGGGGAAGAATTTCTCGAGCAAGAGCCATCCCCAGGAGTCAACACTGAGCTCTAACCAACAAATAATATTCTTGTCCCCGAAGAAAAAAGTTGCTGATGACATGTACCTGGCTACATTTCAGAATTTCTGTCAATGAGTAGCTGCTATGTGTTCACGTTCCACTCCTTTTGAGATGAAGTGTCCATTGTAGTAATACTATGAGTGTCTTATATTGTAGGTTGAGTGTAACTAGGTATAAAACATTTATTTCTGTAGTTCACAGGTCTTTAGACCTGGAAAGATCTTTATTCAAGGAGCATTGCTCAAAGATTCACATCCAAGGAGATTTATCCATCATGCCCTGATCAGATTACAATGAAGAGGCTCTTGACTGCCAATGTTGTAATAAAATGGCATTTGAGAGGGTGTCCTGTGTGACATATGTGAAGAACTCATGGATAAAAGGTAGATTATGTAAAGACTGACATCAGTTTTTACTATTAACCATACATAATGACCATATTCCTTCCCTGATTCTGGAACGCCTTTTGGAGCACGCTTACCCAAGTACACACAATGAAAGTAACATTTTCAATCTTCCAAGCCTAGGGGTGAAGGCAGCTATCAGGAAATCTGATTCATCTAAGACTGTTCTGCTGCTCAGGCTTGACATACAGAAAATCTATGAGAAGAAAGAGAGAAGGATATCTGGTCAGCCCAGCTCAAACATCAGAAATATGACTGAAGAAACAATCATCCTGAATGTTCAAGCTCTACCAGATAGAACATAGAAAAGGAAAAGACATGTTGGGCACATGAGCCCAGATGAGCTCTCAGCCATCTGCCCTTTGAGTACTTAGTTGAGATTTCAGTGATCAAGGGACTGCTATCATGCTCAGCCCAAATTTCTGTTCTATAAAATTATGAGCCTAATAAGATGGTTATTATCTTCTGCTACTAAAGTTGGGAGTGATTTATTGGACAACAGTTGATAATAGGAACACACTGTTCAAGGGACTCCCTACAGGACATTGCCCAATCAATAACTAGTTGTTTACAATGGTCATTTTATTAAGATTAGTAGTATTTTCAATATCATTCATTATTAATATTATCATTAAAATAAGCATATTATTTAGGAAAAATATGAAAGTATTAAAAAGATAATTAAAATCACCTATAATCCTACTGCCCGGAAATACATTTACATTTATATAAGTATGTATCTGAGGCTGTGCATAATTGTTACTTTCGCTTCATAAAAGCATAACTGAATAAAAGGCTTATAATAACAACATGATTTTTAATTATGCACAAGTCTGTAAGTAAAGTGGATGATTCTGCAGGTAGCTAGTGGGTCAGCTGGAACTAGAGGTCAAGGTGATTATGTAGGGCTGTGAGGAAGCTGGATATTTTATTGACCCTAAGCTGGGATTTCTCTCTGCTCCATATGGTCTCTCATCCTCAAGAAGGCTAGTCTTGCCTTCACATGGTGCTTTCAGAACAGCAAAAGTGTAAACAATTAGCAAGACCACATTAAGCCTAGACTCAGAGCTTCTACATTGTCATTTCTACTTCACTGAGGTAGTTGAAGAAACCACAAAACCAGTCAAATTCAAGTGAATAGAGAAATGACTCCTACTACTGACAGGAAGAAACCCACATTTCACATGAGCAACTGAGCAAGAGAAAGCCAAGGATTATATATTTATTATATACTTACATATTATATATGTACATAACATATATAGAGAGAGAAATGGGGAAAATCCTTGGCTTTCTTTTTTTCAACCTACAATACTGTCCCTAAATTTTCAACCAAATGTTTTAAAAACTGATGTGCTCGGATCATAGAAAGAAAATAGTTTGAGTAAGTAAATTTTCTTAGAGATATCTACCTCTCTCGAAGAAAGACTATTACCTCCTGTACAGATGAATTCTTATCTCAATATTGGGAAGAGTTTATTTTCTCTGAGAAGTCTTTTGGAAGCTTCAAGAGCCACACTTTTTAATGAAGAGTTTAATTTATTCAATTTCTATTTTTCTATGTAGGAACATAACCTAGCATTACATCCTGGTGCCCAGAGTTTTGTCCTTCTCTGAACTGGATAGTTGAGTGATGACATTTATCACCATATTATTATTGAGTTTATCTGAAAGACTTGCAATTACTGTAAACTGTAGCAAAAATAAATAAATAACACTCCAAAAGATCTATCTCTGAATGATACACCGTTGTTTTGCTTTAGGCAAAAACATCTGAGGAGTTGTTGTTATACACTGAGTATATTAAGTCCCTGAGATAAATAAAGGTCAAATGGAAACATCAAAATAAGCAGGTGATGTTGGTAAATGGGCCAGTGTGGGAAACAGGGTGAGAATTGTATCACTGTCTTGAGCTGTACATTTATGTCTATTCTTCATGGACAGGGCCATTAATCAATTGAGTTATTTATAGAACACCCTGGAAACAAAAGTTCTCTATGTTGAAGGTGTCAATGACACATGACAAGCTTATTTTGAAGTCTGGAAGAAAAATAAAATTCTCCTATGTTGTTGGTGTCTTGAAAGAGACATTTCAGTGTGGCTAAGGTTTACACCCGGGCAAACTTCCTTCAAACTAACTTCGTGCTCAAATGCTTTGTTTTGACAGCTTGCAATGAGCCTATTTTGATGTGAGGTAGTCTAATTGATCTGGAATTAAATTGTAAGCACATTAGATGTGTGTGTGTGTGTGTGTGTGTGTGTGTGTGTGCATGTGCGTGTATGTGTGTGCATGCATGTGTGTCTACACATACCATACTTGGGGCTGGAACTCAGGGGTTGGGTGCTGTCCTTGCGCTTTTTTGCTCAAGGCTACTCTGCCACTTTAACCACAGCTCCACATCTGTGTTTTGTTTTTTTTTTTGTAGGTCATGGAGCTTGAACTCTGGGTTTGGGCGCTGTCCCTGTGCTCTTCAGCTCAAGGCGAGCGTTATACCGCTTGAGCCACAGCACCACTTCTGGTTTTCTAATGGTTTATTGGAGGTAAGAGTCTCATGGACTTTGCTGCCCAGGCTGGCTTTGAACTGAGATCCTCAGATTCAGCCTCCTGAGTAGCTAGGATTACAGGCGTGAGCCATGGATATCCGGCCTATCCACATCTGGCTTTTTATGTGTGGTTAATTGGTCATAGGAGTCTCACAGACTTTCCTGCTCAGGCTGACTTCAAACTGCAGTCATCATATCTCAGCCTCCTAAGTAGCTAGACAGGTGTGAGGCACTGACGCCTGGCTAGATTTTTTTTCCTTCTTTTTTGTTTATGTGGTGCTGAGGAATTGAACCCAGGGCCTCAGGCATGCAAGGCAAGTGCTCTACCACTGAGCCACCTTCCCAGCCCCTAGATTTTTTTTTTTAAGGAAGCAAAAGATAACACATTTTGGTGAGTATGTGGAGAAGAGAGCCCTGTACACCAATGTCGTGCCTCAGAAACTGACTAGAACTTCCATAAACCCAGAAATCCCACTTAAGGTATACATCCAAGAGAATGGAAATTAATACACTGAAGAGATTCTACATTCTCCTGCTACTACAGAATAGACCCAAGACACAAAAGCAGCCTAAATGTGCATTCACAGATGAGTGCATAAAGAATTTGTGGTATATACATACAATGAATATTATTCAGTTTCCAATGAGAAAGAAATCCTGCCATTTGTGACAACATGGAAACACTTGGAGGACATAGGCTAAGTGAAACAAACCAGACAAAGAAGATAAATACTGAAATATACCACTTACATGATGATCTGAGAAACAGAGACTGGGCATGATGGTATTTAGGGGCTAGAGGCAGGGGAATTGTTAGTTAAAGGGAGCAATACGTCACTCACACGGCTTGCGTAGGTCCTAGACATCCCACTATATAATGTAGTGCCTAAAGTAGTCTTAAAATTTTTCAACAGAGCTGGGAACGTGGCTTAGTGGTAGAGTGCTTGCCTACCATGCATGAAGCCCTGGGTTTGATTCCTCAGTATCATATACACAGAAAAAGCTGAAAGTGGCACTGTGGCTCAAGTGGTAGCATACTAGCCTTGAACAAAAGAAGCCAGGGATAGTGCCGAAGCCCTGAGTTCAAGCCCCAGGACTGGCAACAACAACAAAAAAGGAATTATTGACATATTTGCTTGGGCTGGGGATTTAGCTCAGTGGAAGAGCGCTTGCCTGGAGAGTAGAGTACAAGGCCCTGAGTTTGGTCCTCAGCTCTGGGGGCGGGGGGAGGAAGCTATAAAATTTTTCAACAGGTAGGCCCTATTTTAAGTGTTCTCATCACACACATAAAATATTAATAAATGGGGTACAGGGATATCTGTACCCTATCATATCAGATTTGATGGATATGTTTATTTCAGTTTATGGTGATGGTCTCACAGATATGTAGTTATCTCCAAGCTCATCGATTGTATGCATTAAATATGTATCGCTTTCTTCAGGTCAATCACATTTCTATAAAGCAGCTGCAAATGGAAATTGTAAGCAGGATAAGAGATCCTGAGATAAAGTGAGTCTAAGGACTCATACTTGGGGGGAGTGATTCTTGGTTTCAAGTTCTTGAACCACTGGTTATGTAGGCTTGAGTGCCTTAATTTACTTGTTGTGCTTGGGATCCCTCATCTGTGACTTGATGATAAACTGCAGTAGTACCTTGGATAAAATATTTAACACAGAGTCTGGCACATGGTGAGCCCAAGGAAGTGTAAACAACGGTGGTTATTAGATCAGTGAGCACAGTTTGGTGCCAGGGAAGTCTTTGTCAGAGGAATGTCGATGAGATGGGGAAGACAACTGCAACAGAGGTTTTCTACTCCAAGAAATGCACTGCACATCATTAAGCACATTCAAAACACAACAAACCCACAGTGAATTGGAATGCTGGGAATATCTGGGTACATGGTAACAAGTTTAACTAAATCTGTGAAATTCTAAGGCTCTATATCTATAGAAATTTTTTATCGTTCTCGCCGGATGCATATAATAAAACAAGAAAACAGAGAAATTGAACAAACCCCAATGCTGCTTATTAAAATTCAGAAAAACAAATGAAACCTTGGTATGATAGCTCTGAGGAATCTAGTTAACATCACAAGGTACTTTGCCTCATTTCTCAAAATATTCACTATCCTCACAGGCAAAACAATGTTGTTTTTAATGCTACTACCAAATAGAAGCTTCAAGCACAAACTCCAATAGGTCAATTTATCTTTCTCTCCCTGATCAAACAAAATTTCATTAATCACAGGATAATTATTAACTCATGTTTACTTAGGCTGAAAACAGTGATTTAGAAAATAACATAGTTTTATACAATTTTGTAGAAAGGAAACTCTTATTTTAGTCAATTGTAACTCATTTTTGCTTATTGACATACTATTGATTAGAACTGCACATATCTTACAAATATGTACAATTCTAATCCAGTAGATATATTCAGTTGGTTGCAACTATCTTTCAGGTATTATTTTCTTGCTGTGTTTCTTAAGTTTAGAAGGATAGTATCTTCTACGCCTGTCTACCCACAGGGGTTCCTATCTGAATCCTATTAACACACTGGTAGCATTCTGTGATTGACATCATGGTTCATTTTGTTTAAAGAATATACAGGCAGGATTAAAGTCATGAGTAGTAGAGTACATTAAAGGAGAAAGAAGGGATTAATGTCATGACTAAAGCATACGAAGGGGATAGCTTGGAAGAGAATTTTAGAATACACTGATCACAGAGGCAATGACCAGTAGTTATGGGGAAATAGCACTGACGAAAATTAGAGCTGAGAATATGGCTTAGAGGTAGAGCGCTTGCCTAGCATGCATGAAGCCCTAGGTTCAATTCCTCAGTACCACATACACAGAAAAATACAGAAGTGGCACTGTGGCTCAAGTAATAGAGGGCTAGCCTTGAGCAAAAGAAGCTCAGGGACAGAGCCCGGGACCTGAGTTCAAGCCTCAAGACTGGCAAAAAAGAAAAAAGAAAAAAATTAAGTCACTAAGGGTGAACAACTATATCCCACAGGTGTCCATGAACGGTGTCCAAAGGAACCTACCACGCAATTGCAATGGAGACCTTTACACTGTGGCCTAAGCAAGCACCAGTGGATTTCCTTCCAGAGTGCATCTCTAATTTTATAAAGCAAATCCACTTTACACAATTACTTTATTGACTCTGCAACATGTCTACTCTACATGTCAAGGACAGCTGTCCTGCTCTGATCTGAAATTCTACATACTATGCTATGGTTAGAAGGTTGAACTCCCTAAGGGGGGGGGGGGGGGGTAGAGAAATCTGGAGCCTTAATAATGACAAATCCTGCAGTGCATTCCTCATAAATGCTGAGTTGTAAAATACCATCAGCTTGCGTGGCTCAGGCACAGGATTCATGGTATATGTTTCCAACCAACATTTCATCAGTGATGTCCAGCCTACTCAGCAAATCATTTCTCTGCTCACTGATCTGTATCCTATTTGCCATGTAGTCCCAGCAAAACAAACATTTTCAGGGACATGATTGCAAATGTTCCTGTCACATCAACCCATTTCAAACAATCTTGAATTTGGATTTATTCTTGGCAGGCAGGGGTTTGCTTTAAAAGCCTATAATAATTTCTCTTCCCATCTATATCTCAGAGGGTGTCTCTCCTGGAAGAAACATGAGATTTCTTCCATGGCAGACTCAGCAGCATGAGATCCTCCTGAGAACCGATGTCCAACCTAAAATATTCATGGCTCAGATTCCCACCGGCTGAAAAAGGAATGCTTCCACTAATGACATTTCTCCTTGCACATGACCCAAAACACAGAGTTCCAGGCATATGGTAAGAACACTCCACTCTTGAAGCTTTATCTTCAATGTTTCATTGCTACTCAGATATATCGCTTAATAAAAGCATAGGAAACCATGAAAAAAATGATTCTAGCTCATTTTATATACTCATTTGATCCTGCTATTCATAAATTATGGATGGTTACCTCCTGTGGCATTTCACTTCTGCTCACTTTATAATTTAGTCTGACATTTGGATAGCCCCGGCCCATCTGCACTGAAGTGCTTTTGAATCACTTAATTGTAACCATTATATCTTGGGAGAAAATGTGTACCTGTAACGACTTGCCACTATTAAGTGGCCAACTGAAGATAGTGAAAATAAGTCTTTGATACCAAGAAAGCAGAGTCAGTGAGGTGGGCACTAGTGGCTCACACCTGTAATCCTAGCTACTCACGAGGCTGAGATCTGAGGATTGTGGTTCAAAGCCAGCCCAGGCAGAAAAGACTCTTATCTCCAATTAACTACTACTCAAAGCTGGAGGTGGCACTGTGGCTCAAGTGGTAGAGTGCTAGCTTTGAGCACAAAGAGGCTCAGGGACAGTGCCCAGGCCCTGAGTTCAAGCCCCACAACTGACCAAAACAACAACAACAACAAAAAAAAAAAACCAAGTCACTTATCTAAAAGGAATTGTCCAAAGTAAAAAAAAAAAAGTTTAAGTGTCAAATAATACAGATCTATTCAGACTAGCTTGAATGAAATAATGAGTAGCAAACTAAGAATTTCCAATGGTATCTTCTTAAACCCCAAAGCAACAAGCTAAGCCAGGTTTGGAGAGCTGAAATTCAGAGTTTGAAAGCCACCAGGAACCAGAATAGCTAACTATATCCTTTCTACTTTCTTTTCCTCTCTTAGGTCTTAGATGCCTCAAATCTTCACCCTGCTATGCATTTGTCTTGTTCATCTTTTTCTTTGACTTCTAGAATTTTCAGCACAGCATACAAAATGTCTGCCCCAGCATTACAGCTATGGTACCACCCAGCAGTAGACCACTACTTCCAAATTCCAAGAAAGAACTGATTGAACCAGGTTAATTCAGGGGCTCACCTGTGTCCCACTCAACAATGGCTGCTTAATCAATGAAATGTGCAATTTTTAAGTCCTATTCCATATGAACCATTTGGAGATAGTGCAATGAAAAGTGTCCATATTTCAGCATGAAGGAAAGCATGAAAAGGTTGAGATGTACCACAAATTTTCTCTTGCTCTAATCCCAACCTTTTCATGTTTTTCTTAAACATCCTTTAGATTGGCTCTGCTCTGCTTGCTCTCAGGTTTAAGGCCTGTCAATGTATAGATAGAAACATTTAAAGTTTGTGCACTATCTGAGAGTATACTGGCTAAGACTCACTCATTCTTACCTAGATGCTGGTAAGTTTTGCTTTAAGTTTTGAACCTTTTAAAATAGTGTAGAGATCAAGAGCCAAGATTTCGTGGGCTCTTATTCCATCTCTTCCATTTACCAGCTGTGTGAGTGGGCAGCAGTAGGAGGAGTCCCTTTAAGCTTTGTTTCCGTTACCTATAAAGGGAAATTATGCCTGGTGCCAACTTCACACAGTGGCTGTGATAATTAAATGACAATGTGTGTAAGATCTTCAAAAGGACCTAGTACGGGGTCGGTGCCCACTTTATGTTAGGTATTAGTTTGGAATAAGCTGAAAAGCTGATCATCATCATATTGTTGTTGTTGTTGTTGTTATCATTGTTATTATTATTTTGATCTTGGGACTCAAACTCAGGGCCTGGACACTGTCCCTGAACTTTTCTGCTCAAGGTTAGCATTCTATTATGTGAGCCACAATTCTACTCTGGCATTTTTTTTTGCAGGGGTGGGGGGGCATTGCTTATCTAGAGATACAAGTCTCATGGACTTTCCTGCCCAGGTTGGCTTCCAACCATGATCCTCAGAGCTCAACCTCCTAAGTAGCTAGGATTACAGGAGTGAGCCATCAGTGCCTGGCTAAGAGTTGGTTACTTTTTTGTTTGGTTCAAAGACTGAGACTCAAACTTGATTCATGATGCTTTTGCTCATTGCCTCGTGCTCTATCAACTGAGCTCTGCCTTCAATCCCAAAGAACATAATTTATCTTTTATGTGACTCACTAAAGGGATTAACTTTTATCTGGAATTCCTTAATCTCTTAGTTCAGAGACAGATACCCTTTAGGATCCTGATTCCTCAACCAACAAATCAGTTCTTCTTCACAGGCACTGGTTGACTACAGATTATAGTCTATCTAATCTGCAAGATAATGAAAAGATTGAGTATGGTAGAACTGAGGAAAGATTGGAGCACCACAGATGGAGCTATGTTGAGTGGGTATTTGAGAAATGTTTTCCTACCATCTCATTCAAGTTAGGCCTCATGAGCCCTTGTTTTCAGATGAGGACATTAAAGCTCCAAGCTGTGGACCTGCTTGCAGGGAGACACAAAAGTAGCCAGCGATGAAGCCAAAGCTGAAACACAAGCTTCCTTTCCCTTTACTATGCTTGTCTTGTGTACAGTTGATGAAGCAGCTAAAAAACTGAGATCTGTTTTGTCTTTGACATGTCTAGGAATCATCACAGAAACACCACAGGGCACCCAGAACATTGGTTTGAGAATGATATGGTGTCAGAGGCATTGACTGGCAAGACCCCATCTGAGTTCCTGTGTGCCATGAGGCTGTGTGCTGGCATGCATTCTTCTGGGGGTGGGTTGGGGAGGGGGACTCCCCTTCCTCTGTGCCTGGCAAAGGTCCTGCGCCCAGTGCAGGTTCAGGTGATGTTTTTCAGGATATCCCCATTCATGCCCCTCCTAGTTAATAGTGAAGAACTTTTGTGTCTTTCTAAATAGATCCTCACTTGCACCTTGCTTTTTGCCCTGAATGGTTCTTTTTAGTCATGGATTCAAAGTTGCTAATCCTTCAAGTTGTTTTCCTTCAAGTTGTTTACCTTCCTGTCCTGGGATTGGCCCCTGACTACAGCCTTGCCTTCTATGCCCCTATGCCTTAGATAGGTGTAGGATGTTTCAATAAACTTTGTCTATACCCGCATGGTGTAGTCCCTTCCTGTCTATACCAGACATCGCGTTCCCAGATGTCGCTAGGAAAACAGCAACAATACAGATCTGTTTGAACCCTAATTCCACCACTGAGTTCCTAACGTAGCTTTATATGTGTTGCTTAATTTCGCCAATCCTAAATTTTGTCACCTGTTAAGTGGTTACAATTATGGTACCTAGCTCATAGGTTTGCTTTGAAATGAAGTAATGTGTACAGACTGTTCATCAAAGTACTTACATGTTCCATGATATGATAACTATAATAATTCATGTCTGGAATAGAGTTATACCAAAGACTGTCCCAGTAACCTCAAAAAGCTGGAAGTATTCCTTCTTGGGATATCATTCTGACTAAACTCCTTGCTGTAAGTAACAACAAATAAAGAAACTTCAAAAGCTGACCCTTTGCATGACCATAATCTTTGAACTAAAATACTTTATGGTCCCAAGTTCTATCATGGAATGCTCTTAAACTTAAAAAGGAGTGTCTACTATTGGAGTAGAAGCTTGTTTTCAATTTATAAATTTCATTGCCTATCCTCATACTACTTCTTACCATTAAGATTTCAAAAGTAACGGGATCTAGTCACCACAATTCTTACTGCTACTACAGCCTGCGAAGTGACACTGTAGTATGACAGTGTAATGACTAAGCAGAGCATTATTTGGACACAGGCCAGGACTCTAACTCCAGCCATCCTACATGTGGTCACTGGCAGCTTTTTGCATCTACCGGGTGTGTTCCTAGAAATGCTAGCCCTAAACCATGTCTAATCAAGTATGGCTCTCTCACTCAAACTGGATGATTGACAACCGCAGATGATAAAGGATCCCCTGTTCCTGTCTGGATCTCAAATAATGAGAAAAAAAATCTTCATTAACAAAAATTTCTCAACAAGAAACTCCATAGGAACCAAGGAGCTCAGATTCATCTCCCCAGTGCGCACAGAGAATGTAGTAAGGGCAAGAACAACGGAAATCATAACCACCAACTTCCATTTGCCTGTGTGCTCCTATTTCTACCTTACGTCTGAAACCTGAATACCACTTGACAGAAATAAAATTGTAATAGCATGAATATAAATATACTGTGAGGTTCAAATGCAATTTTAATATTTATTTGGTTGAGATAAACAGTAGCAGCATGTATCTGAATAGGAAATGGATTATAACTCAAGCCAAAGACTACAAACTAATCCCATTTTAAATATATTTATTCAATGCGGCAGAGAGGATAAGGCAATGTCAACAATTTGGCACTGAGGGCTTCCCCTGCTGGAGTAAGAAAGCTGTGAGGGCATCATTATTCTGCCCTGGTGTGCAGCCTGTGCCTGTGGGGAACCCTGAAGGCAAGTCTAAAGGCTTTGGTTCTGATTCAGGACAGAAACCGAGGAATAATGAGGGGGAAAGAGCATTTTATAATTTAAGAGTCATTTTCCAGTGGCTGTTCTTTGCAAATAGAGCTGAAAACCTCACAGCCACTGAGCACATGAACATTAGGACTCTCCAGACACAAAGCCCACCAACATTTAAGGAAGATATCGACGGGCACAGCCAAGGATAGGGTCCAGGAAAGCAAATTATATCAGTGTGTTCATGGGCCAAGCAGGTTCAGCCTCTGGTGGTCCAGAATGATCTCTTAGGACTGGGTGGGTTCCTATTGGTCTTTTCTCCATGGCCAGGATTCTGCCTCTGTGGACGGGTCTTTGTAAGATTTGAAACCGCTATTGTCCAGAAAATGACTTAGTATATTATATGCTTTCTTTTATTCCTCCTTTTTGTTTTCATTTCCCCCACCAAATTCCAAAACATGCCTCTTTACCCTCAACTCTCTAGATTCTTGAAAGTACCTAGTAGCCAGCAAGTGAGTGTTCATTAGGTATTCGTCCAAGAGATGAGGAAATTCTTTATCTATAGTTCTTCTAAGTAATACCTCAGGCCAGTGATGATGATGTCTCTGCTTCATTTGGTGGGTCAAGCCTGATCAGTCAGGAGCAGCTTCTAAGAGAAAGTGAATCTCAACTTAGAAAAGTGCTGCCAATCGAAGTCCCTGGCAGATAATAGCTCTGAGGCCAGGAGTGTGGAAACACTGCCCTGTTGTTCCTGTCTTCCACCTGATGGAGCACCTCTGGTCCATGCCACTTTTGGTCACACACTGAATTGGAATCTCTGGACATGAGGCCAGTCAACTGTAATTGTTAAGCCCCAGGGTGACTTTGACACACAGTGAGATTGACAACAACTGAGTCACCAACTCAGTTTGGAATTCATTAAACTAAACCCAGCAGAAGGTCCAGTTTGAGACAGGGGGTAATGCTGGAGACAGGAGGAAGCCAGTCGGCTAGACCAGACCCTGTCTTGGTCATGACGGAACCTACCACTCTGCCTCACTAGGCAGCCATGAGCCCTCCAACCTCCACACCAATGGCTACTTTGTAACTGCAAAACCATGGATTTCTTATTGCTAACTTGGACCAAGAAAAGAACCTCCTTTATCTAAAATTCTTGACATTGTGGTAAAACAGATGTAAACCTTAAGAAGAATTAATCTTGTGTGTGCAGTGAAAATGTTTGAATAAACCCACAAAATGTCCAAGAAAAGTAAATAATGAGTGTCTAATTTCCCTCTGTATAATTTGGCTAATTATACAACTCTCCGATTATAACGGTGCTTGGGTAAACATAATGATATTTATTTGCCATGAATTCCCTTAGTGGAGTTAACCAATTACTTTTCTAATTCTTCAGGTATCATTAAAGCCATTCTAATTTAAGAATAAGCAGATGCTTATTCTCATAACAGAGTTCCAAATTTAACCAAAGATAGCTAATAAATGTATAAAGGGAACGGAATTAGAATATCTATCCCTAATATGCTCTTTACTTACATGGTTTGAGAAAAAATAATACATGTTAAGGAAATTAACAGCTTTAAGATTTGATTGTATTCTGCGACCATTTGGTTGTAACACAGCTTACAGCTAAATTCATCAAGATGGTATTTTTCATTCACAGGGTGCTAAAAGCAATCACGAGGCTAGAGTCATGGTGGACTGTATGAGGACAGCACGAGGAGTGACCATCAGGCAGTACCTCATGCTCTGAATCTGTTAGTTGGTTATAAGCATACACCCAGTGAACAGGATGCCCATAAATAGCACCATTAAGTTGCTTGTATACACGACAAAGGTGTCTAATGGACCGATATCACACACTTACCCGCAGCAGCAAGACTTATTTAACAACGGGTTATTATGTTAATAGATTGTAAAATACTATATGAGAATGTGGCTTTAATGTATTTACCCCTGTAGACAAGGGGGGGGGGGATGGAGAATGCTTTGCAAGCAATTATCATGAATTATTACACTATCTGCAAAACAATTACTGTAGACTCATGTGTTTCAGTTTCCCAAGTTTATTACCATTAGCCTGCACACAGGGAAAATAATTGAGCAAGCCACTCAAATCTGTACTTGCAGACAGAGCACGTCTTGCAAACATAGCAGCATAATGCCTATGTCAGTGCAACCATCCCTTCTATCCTCCATGCTGCCTTCACTCCAGAAAAGACTTTTCTTGAATGCATCAACTATTTTTAAGAAACAAATTGAACAGTGCTGGTAATTTAGAATGCAATTAAGTAAGCCACGTTTCTTTCTCTCTCTCTCTTCTTTTACTTCCAATTACCCACCATAACCTGCCCACAGCTACCACCATCGCCTCCTCTCAGTGCCAGCTGTTGCTGTAGCTAGAGCATCAGATCAGGGCGATGTAACTCAGCCAGACAAGCTGAGACAGAGAGAGGTCCCAGAGGAATGCAGCTCAACCAAAGCTCTTCTTCTGCCTTGCTAGTAACACCTGTGAAGTCTGTTCCCCGGGGCCTTATACATCTCCATGGAAAACTTTCCAGGGACTTAGGGCTCAAGATGACTAGACCAGCCAGCCCTCTTTCTTGGTATACCTCAAAAGTGTGTGCTCTGTGGAAGAGAATTGTCTATGGGAATGGAGACTAACTGAACAGGATTTTACTATATAGATAAATCCATCTCCTTTAAAATCCATCTCTTCCTCTATCTCCTTTAAAACCCCTCATTATTAATGTAGTCTTCAAACCCTGGACATTCTGAGTTCTGTCCAGCTCTTGCCTTTTCTGACACCAAGTTCCTTGATCACTATCATTTCTTTTACATGCTGCTTCTCCTGTTTATAAAGCTCTTACTCACACATACCTCTAGGAATTCAAATCAGACAGTTTGTGGTATAATGCTGATGGTTCTGTCCAGCAGACAGGATGATCACAGAAAAAAGATTACTCATGCAACAACATTCATAATGTCAAGACATATATTCATATTGCCAAGAGTGAGGAAGAGTTTAATGGACAGACTTAGTTAAACTCCCAAATACCTTCCATTCTCCACTTTTAATGGTCAGAGAGTACATGTTTGCTTGGGTCATTATTGGTTACAGCTCAAAGGGCACATTCCAAGGGGCAGCTAACAGGGTTTTAGGAAGCAATAACCACTTAAGTACACACAGGCACTCATCCTGTCTTTGGATAGGTTCATTGCATAACATCAGTCAGAATCCTGGGTCTTTATCCAAACACAAGAGAAGGCAAACATAAAACCCGCAGCTTTCCACTGGCAACAGGTTTTCTCCATACTTCCTGCACCTAGTCATGCCTTGCACTGGACTCTAGGGACCCCACAGAATGTTGGGGACAGGATTCAGACTTCAAGAACCTCAGGGAAGATAAAAGGCAGAGGAAGAAAGCATCTGATATGAATAGGTAGACAAAAATGAACAAGTACATAATGTTAAGCGAATGAGAAGAAAATCATGGATGGATGTCAAACTTGGAGAGAAGGCCAAGAGGGAGAAAGAGAAAGGTTACAAGGCAAGAAGAGGGCTGGGGAACCATCAGCATCCAAGGAGCAAAGGCCCCCAGGAAACCACAGGCTGCAGAACAAAGCTGGAGGAAGGCAGTAGGAATGGCCCAGGGCAGCCAGGAGTAGGGAACAGCTTAACCTGCGTCTTTTCCAGGGAGGGAGAAGCAAGGACCTCAGCTAAGGCCCTCTCTGGAAGAGGTAAGGAGTGCCACATTGCTCAGAAAGGAAGCTTGGGGTAGGCTTTTCATGCCTTGCCCTACAGACAGGAAGAGAAGAAAGCAGACAGCTCAACCATATGATGAAGGAGAAGGTCATGACCTCTTCTGGGCCACACCAAAGGAAAAGATGAATTTTCAGAAGTTGTGTATTGGAAGCCTGAGTTATCACAAGAGGACTAAGTTCCCCCAGAAGGTCACTCTCAGCCATCTGTTAGTGGCCAGCAGAGCATTAGTAATGAGGCCAGTAATCCAACTGCCCAAAGAGCCCAGCAAATCTCCACTGTAGCACTGGGCACACTAGCCAGAATGTGTCAATGGGTAACCTCAGTCTAATCAAATGATGGATGACCCAGCTGTGAAAGCAAGCCACAGCCCAGCAAGGCCTGGCCATCTGAACTTGGCAGCAAGTGTGGCTGCCCGTCCTCCACAGGTAGCACCACCAGCATCAGCAAACATTAGACAGGGAGGACAGGCAGGCATTCCACAGCTGCTTGCCTGTGAAGCAACTCAAACAAGTCACATGCGAGTTGGCAGCGTTTGGAAAGGAGGGTTTGGGTGAAGAATTATTCCTGACAGTCCCAGAGTTTTCTCCAAACATACTTTTAAATGATGATCCCATTATATCCTTTCTAAAGGCACTTTTAAAACTCAATAAATGACTGCTTACCATGGAGCACAATGCAACTTAGAAGGCTAAGTTAAGCAATTCTCGTGAATCACTTGTAATTACTGGGCATTTTCCAGCCCAGGGGATGTATAACAATATTATTGTATCTCTGTGATTTTTATGAAGTCAAGACAAGGAAACAAATCACTGTAACTAAATTAATCTCTTCACCAGAGCTCATAATAATCAGTGAAAAACTTTAAAATAACATAAACCAAAACAACATCACTATTAAATCATTGGGTCTTTTACTAACTGCTCTACTTGGATTTGTTTATTCCCCCAAAGGGAAGGGTAAACAAGGAAAGGATGAGAAAGAAGGGGAAAGAGAAGAGAATGGAGCTGAGAGAGACAGACTGAGAAAGACAGACACACATAAGAGAGGAGGGATAAAGGGAAGAAAGAAGAGGAGATATAGACATGGAAGGAGTGAGGGAGTCAAGGAATTATATTAGTTTCCAATCCCTGCTATAACAAATAACTACAAGCTGAATGGCATAAAGTGACACAGACTTGCCCTCTTACAGTTCTAGTGAGAAGTCTATAATCATGGTGTTGGCTGGAGGCTTCGGGGGAGAATCTATTTCCATGGCTTTTTCAGGTCCCAGGAGCCACCTGCGTTTCCTGGTTCACAGCCATCCCCCATCCGCAACGTGCACTCTCCACTCCTGCTTCCCTTGTCCCCCTCCTCCTTCCACCCTTCACCTCTGCTTCTCTAAGAACCACTGTGAAGCTGGACACCTCAAGAGGTTAGGATCTGGAGGATCCTTGCTCAAAGCTAGCCCAGACAAAAAAAAAAAAAAAGTCTTCCAGACTGCATATCTGATTAACCAGCAAAATGCTGGGCTGGGGACATGGATCAAATGCTAGCGTGCCAGTGGTGAGCAAAACAGCCAAATGAGTGCTCAAGACCCTGAATTCAAGCCCCAGTACTGGTAGAGAGAGAAAGAGAAAGAAGAGAAAGATAAATAATGACAGAGGGAGAGAGGGAGGGTCCAGGAGAGGGAAGGAAGGAAGGAAGGAAGGAAGGAAGGAAGGAAGGAAGGAAGGAAGGAAGGAAGGAAGGAAGAAGGAAGGAAGGAAGACAGGCAGGCACATAATCACACCATTTTGAGATGATTCTTTTGTGTGCCCATATTGAGGCTTGAACTTGGGGCCTGGACACTGACTCTGAAACTTTTTTCTCAAGGCTAGCACTCTACCACTTGATCCACAGCTCCACTTCTGGCTGCCTGGGCTAGCTTCAAACTGTAATCCTTAGATCTGTCTTCTGAGCAGCTAGGAGTACAGGTGTGAGCCATAGGTGACTAGCTCAAGATAATTTATTCTTATCTGAAAAGCCTCTGTTATCCATGTTATATGATAACATATTCACAGGTTGGAGAGATTTGCAGGTGAATATCTTTGGGAGCAGGCATTGTTCAGTCTACCACAGTTACGAAAAAAAATAAAACAAAAGAAAAGAAAAAAGGATTTCAAGCTGAATGTAACACATATACCAACTGGAATCTCAAAGCCATTTTTCTAACAGATAGCCTTCAAGTCACACTGGAGGAATAGATCTCTTTTAACTTGCCCACTCAAAAGAGAAAAAGGAAAAGAAAGGAGAAAGGGGAAAGGGAAAAGGAAAGGGAACTGTTGGGAAGGAAAGATGTAGAATATACTACAGGGGCTTTTTTTAGGTTC
Organism: Dipodomys ordii; assembly: GCF_000151885.1. NCBI lineage: Eukaryota > Metazoa > Chordata > Mammalia > Rodentia > Heteromyidae > Dipodomys > Dipodomys ordii. Next base: position 22,966,181 of record NW_012267228.1, read on the forward strand.
CCCCCCCTCCAAAAAAAACACACTCACACTGGTAATATGACAATCTGATTTTCTCCTCCAAAAACACCTCAACAATTTTTTTCAAAATTCATTCCTAATTGCAGAGAAAAAGATTAGGGGAGAGGGGCCAACCTTGCCCAGGTCACCCAGGGAATCTTCAGGAGCTAAAGAGGACTAGCCTGCTGCAGACTTGTGTCTGCTGCTCTTTTCCACTGCATGGTGCTTGTCAGCTGAACATTCTTGGCAGCTTTTTTGAGAAGAAATAAAAGGCTCTTAGATCTTTTAAGTCATTAAAAAAAAAAGGCTTACAGGTCACCAGCCCTTTCTCATCCACAGCTCTTTCTTAAGCAGTACTGACATCTGGGCACTGAACCCTACTCTACAATTGAGCCCACTCAGGGTCATGCCTTTCTAGCATTTACTTCCAAAAACAAACAACACGAATCCGGGGCCTTGCCACAGGTGGTCTCTTATACAAAAGTAAAGGCAAGAGCAGGATAGCCCAAATGTCACAGGTCAGGAAACAGCTCACAAACAGTCCATGGTGATGTGAGGTGCAGGGAATTTGACCCCACAATCTCATCATGTTTATTCTTCTGCTTCTGACTTGTTGACTCGTGGTGGTTTAGCCATCTCCCAATATGCAGAGCTGGTCCAAGGCCAGGTTTGGAGAGAAGTGTTTGCTATGATGGTACAGAGGATGCAGAGTAGAGTCCGCCTGGGTACCAGTCACTCAATACGGAGCATGTTCTTTAGTCTCTCTGAGGCTGCAGAAGTGAGAAGGTGAACCTTGCCTGCATCACAGGACCATTAGAAGGGTGGAGGGAGAAAGAGTATTCACAGGGCTCCAACAATGACTGGCCTTCCATTCTGGGCCAGACCCCCCAGTTTTTCCTCTTCCAACATTGTGAGAAGCTTCCAGTGAGTATGTCCTCCCCAGTTGAAATCTCCGTGCTCGAAATACGACCTCTACACCTTCACCTACACCTACACACATACACACACACACACACACACACACACACACACACACAACTATGCCTTTCAATGATCTCAGGATAACACTAGAACTTCAAGTAATATCCTCTTTACTGCACTGGGTACAATGGGGACATGTTCCAAGTTTAAGCAAAGAAATGGCTGTGGCCAAATAACTACAATGCAAAACAGAATGTTCAAGTGTTCTAAGACAGTTTTGTAGAAGTCATGGGCTAGGGGTTTTAGTAGCCAAATAACAGGAGTGTCTGTGAGTGGGTGAGAGCAGGTCATAAGTCACAAGCACTAGGATCCAAAGAGGTGATGAAGAGCATTGTAGGCAGCATGAAGGGTGAAAGGGAATGAACAGCATGTTGATGTACTTAAAGAAGCCCAATCTCAGTCCTCCATTTTGCAGACCCAGAAATTGGGTTTACCATGGAGCCCAAAGTATAGTTGACACTCACAATAGACTCACATTAATCATTTTCAAAGATAGATGTCAAACACCAGCTGGTCAATGTACTGTTTCCTATACACAATAATTTAGATTACTCCCATTGGTATAGCCATCATAGTTTTTCCCTGAAGGCAAATCATGATTTTTAAAAATGTGTGATTGAACATGAAAGCAGATTAAGGAGAGCTATATAATGAGCTTGTTGTCTGACATGAGGCTCAGGCAGTCTGACATGCTTATGTTTGCTCTGATAAGAATAGAGGCTTCAAAGTCACGAACCGAAAGGTTGTCTTTCCTTTTTCATCACCTCATGGGTTACTCACACTCCTTATGGATGCTATCTTTGTTTCTGTTCTGAGGTCAATGATTTTAATAATATCAGAGTCATTTTGCTGATCTAGAAACCAGCCCATCTCTTTAAAATAGCTTTGCAGATCTCTGTTCAGACTCACAACCCTCAAGGAAACAGAGCAGCTCCATTTGGTATTGGGACATAAAACTGAATAAGACCAGACTTCAGGAAAGGAAGTAGACCTCACACTGGGAGAAGGTAAATAACAAGAAGGTTCTGTGTTTCAATAGCCATGTGATAGGCTACTTTACAGTCCCACTTGGTCACCTGTCTGCTTTTACTACATAGAAAAGACTGGCCACGACCTGTGACATTCCAGATGCCAGTTAAGAGGAATAGCTAGTTTTAAGCTCTTTTGAGTGCTCTTAAATGCAGAACAGATGCTAGAGGTCTGACTCAAATGGTAGAGCACCAGTCTAACAAGTGCAACACCCTGAGTTCATTGACATTACCACAAAAGAAACCTGAGAAGCAGTTGCTGACTCACAGGGCTGAATGAGCAATGCTCTGTTGGGATTCACCCTGTCCAGATAGATATAGGGAGAGCATTGCTGTTGGTGGGTGTAGGCATTATGCCTGGAGGGAGGGAATAACAGTATAAATACAAAACGTTCTTAGCCATTGTTTCCACTGTTAAATGCCTCAGCACAGTTCAGACCTGACACCTGAGATTTCCTGATCAATCAGAATAGACCCCTTTTCTTCTTTTTTTTTAGCTATCTTTTTTTATTGTGAAAATACTGTACAGAGAGGTTACAATTACATGGGCAAGATAGAGTAAATTTCTTATCAAGCATTGAAGCCTCCTCCTTTGTTTCCCCTTCCCATCCCTTCCCATCCTGCCCCATCCCCAACATAACGACTTGTACATCTCATTGTTGCAATGGGTCCACCTGTATCCCTATTTAAATGATTTGTTTTTCCCCTTCCTCTCCACAAATTATACCCACATCAAATACAGTGAAAGCAGGGGTTATACTGTGGGGGAGGGACATACAAAGCAACAAAGAAATAATCTTATAAATGTGTTAGAAATAATCTCATGA
>NW_012267228.1:22969798-23064125 GCF_000151885.1 Dipodomys ordii
TGCAGAAGCTCTGCAATTTCATGCAATCCCATTTGTCCAACCTTTCTTTGATTTGTTGTGTTTCTGGGTCTCTATTAAGAAAATTTTGGCCTGTGCCAACTAGACCTAGGGTTTCTCCTATTCCATCCTGTAATATTTTCAGAGTGTCTGCTTTGACTCCGAGGTCTTTGATCCATTTGGAGTTGATTCTGGTGCAGGGTGATATATAAAGATCTAGTTTTAGTTTTCTACAAGTAGTTAACCAATTTTGCCAGCACCATTTACTGAAGAGGCTGTCTTTCTTCCATTCAATGTTTTTAGCTCCCTTATCGAAGATTAGATGGCTATAGGTCTGTAGGTTCATTTCTGGGTTTTCAAGCCTATTCCATTGTAGATCCCTTTTCTTCTGATCCGGGGTCAGCAAACATTTTCTATTAAGTGCTATGTCTTATGTATGGTAAGAATTGGGGACCAAATGGTCTCACTTGCAACCACCCTCAATTCTGCTGTGTGTTTCAAAATAAAATCCAATGTGATTAATAAATTAGGGAGGCATGTGAGCATAAGCACAGATTTCATGTTTGCTTTGTGCAAACTTCCTCTGCGAGCAGCGTGAAGGGAAAGCAGCACACTGCCCAGGTGGAGACACGGAGGAGGATACGAAACACACAACCCTGACTTCCCCTGTCCATCCTTCGGGTCTCATGGTGAGATGGCCCCACCACACTCACCTGGGCCATACCTTTCACCAAATTGCAGGTGTCCCCTCCCCCTCTTTACCACAGCTGACAAACAGCGCTGCTTCCCATGCTCACTTCCACAAGCAAGGGACATGTCATTTTCAAGGCAAACTGCCATATTCGTGGTGGAGTTTCTCTTAACCATTTAACATGTGTCAACCTGGGAGGCCATGTTGCAGTGAGTGCTTATCCCTCTGTACTGTCTCCTCACTCATTCTGAACACATTCGACTTTTCCATACCAGAAACAGGGCACTGTCAGTTGGATGCATTGCCAGCTCTTTCTACCCCCCTCCACCAGTTCCACGATTCAATTGGTCCTGCTTTATCTAACTGAACCCTAGGGACCCCTTCCCTATAGAACAGCTAGAGGCAGACTGCTTAGCTGGTCCTACTGATCTTTACAGTTTACATGATCTAGGTAGATATGTCATCACAACCCTGACTACCCTCAATCACTAGGTGACTTCCTGAAATCCACAGCTGCTTGCTTGAAATCCACCAATTAGTACATCCTGCAGGAAACATGTTTAGATCACATGTCACATCCAACAATGCCTTGGCTTATTGATTCTCCCTCTCTCTTCACATGCTTCTTGACCTCAGGTAGTGTGTATGTAGTGTGTGTGTGTGTGTGTGTGTGTGTGTGTGTGTGTGTGTGTGTGTGTGTCCCCAAGCACTCTCCTCAGGGCTTGTCAGAAGCTAAGTCTTCAGTGTGGATGTAAATCATATTCTCTATTCTAAAGACCTTTAAGATCAACACATCTCCCTTCCATATGTCACTGGCAAAGATTTCAAGTTACCCCAGTGCCATTTCCCCTTATTTCCCCTGTGACTCTTGCTGCATAATTTTGCATGGTGTGTGGTATTTAGAAACACCTGTGCCACATGAGTAGAGTGCTAACTGTACCCCACTGTGTCACTGTATGGTAATCACAGCCAGAGACACGATGCACAAGAGCACTGATACAACTCCACTTACAAACAAATCAGACAGCAGATTGGGTGAGCCTGTAGCCTTACTTTTCCAGCCTTTACTTTGTGTTCTCTCCTGGCTCTGTTCAGTCACAGGCCACACATCAACATACCAGTCAACAACAGACCACATGCACAACATTTACTCCATAAGAACAGAAGGTGTTGCAAACTGCCATTGTCTACATCAGAGCCATTTTTGTTCATATTAAGTGTCCTCTGCAGCAGCATCTCAATGATGAACCCACCTAACAAGGTCTCTCTGAGGAAAGCCTATTGTCACTATGAAGGGGCAATGACTACATGACTCAGTTACTACGCTCAGCTCCAGGACAGCAGTTTGCTCCTCTGAGTGCTCCTCTCCCCAGAGGCGAGAATTCTCTGTAATCTGGGATTATTTATTTCTTTCCCTCAGTTCCCAGCACCCTGCTTGGCACACATGGACTAAGGAATTTAATAATTAACCTCTTTACTCAGTAGATGCTCCAAAGAGAGAAAACTGTCACCCTCTACCTCCCATCCCAGCGTAAGGTTTTAACATTTGGATTCAGATGTAAGTAATATTTGTTCAACCCTGTCTCCTCAGCATAGGAGATTTATGCCATTTTCAGCCATCCCTCCAGAGAGGCCCTTATGATGTGCATCATCTCCATTTCATGGGTGAGAGGATTAAATCTCTGGTCATTTAATAACTGCCCCGAGTGAGCTGGTGTACTCACAGAATTGCTTCCCTTCCTAAGAGGAGACACATGGACCAGCTGGGGAATGTGTTCATGCTGATTTTCTTTCTTCTCCACAGAAAATATGTCAAAGCTCTGATTTTTTCCTAATATGACTTTGCCTAACAAAAGGAAATTCAAAAAAGAAAAGAGGGAGACAGAGAGAAATTTCCCCCAGAAATTGTTTCTTAAAAATCCTTTTCTTGAAGTTTCCCCAGAAATGTTGTTACAGTAACCCAAATAAGGAAGCTTCAGAAACAAAATGAGGTTTTTGTTACCTATAAGAAATACAGAGAAGGTAAAATTGAATTCAAGATAACCCTTTGCTTTGCAAAGGCTCTAGAATTTCTTTGGTTCTAACTTAGCAATGCTTTATGGGACCCTGCTGGCTTTAACTCAGCTGTAGTAATTCCTATAATTGTGAGTGTTCTGTTTGCAGAATGAGAAAGGGTGTCACTTTTCATCTGATTGCCTTTAACAAAATGCAGTAAGAAAGTATTTATTTGGCCTATTCTCTATTAACATGGGAAATAAAAGCAACAGTGAGCAGCATCATGCCTGCATTGGAAAAATTACCATCTGGAGCCTGCAAATGGGAGTCAGAGGAGTCGCTGGGAAAAGCAGAATGTTCAAAGCCCACCTGGCCCCCATTATTGCTATGGAGTTTTGTTCAAAGGCCCATGACCCAGTCAAGTCCCAAAGATCTGGCTTGTCAGTGAAGTGGGCCAAGGTATTTCCTTGTAGACCCTTCAGACCATGCCTGGTTCTTAGCAGAGCATGTCTCCAACAGCCCAAGGGAGGAGAAGGTTCTCTGCTCCTTGGTATGCTGCCTCTCTGGATGAATGCCTGGAGTTCAATATGGAACACAATCTATTTTATGAGACAGATGGAAATTGAGTTACAGCAAATAAATCATATGGCACTTCCTTTAGTAATATCTTTCTATAGGGAATTTTCCTGTTGACTAAGTGTGGCCTTATACCTCCTTGATTAGCCACCCAGATGCTTTATTGATATTTGACTCCTATGAGAAATTTCTTAGTCAAAGACTTTCTAGGATTTCTCAACATTCAGAGTTCTGCCACTTGGCATGAAGAATTTTGTAAACGGGCTAATTATACTCATGTATCATACTGCAGATGTACACATCTGATAATATATACACCAATACACAGCTATGCACCCAAATCACCAACTACCCCAAACCTTTCATTCCTTTCCCTATCCAAATGTTTCATTTGATGACTATAGTTTGTGAAAGTAGATGATGAACTGTACAACTCAATATCTCTTAGCAATTCTATTTTTTAAAAAAGCCCAAAGATAGCTATGTGCTGGTGGAAGTTCATGCCTGTAATCCTAGGTACTCAGGAGGCTGAGATCTGAGGATCATAGTTCAAAGCCAGCCTGGACAAGAAAGTCTGTGAGACACTTATTTCTACTAAACTACCAAAGAAGCCAGAAGTGGAACTGTGGCTCAAATGGTAGAGTGCTAGCCTTGAGCACAAAAGCTCAGCAACAGTGCCCAGACCCAGAGTTCAAGATCCAGGATCAGGAAAAGAAAACCAAAGATCCTTAAGGCAATTATCTGCAGAAACAAATAAAACTATAAACTAAGGTGTCAATTCTAGCTGTGTCTATGAGCCAGTTACATCCTTTGAGTTTCATATCCAAATGAGTAATATTAGACTACTAATGATATTTTGAGGCAAGCCCCTAGGAAAACAGTACATTCAGCACCATGGTGTGTGTGTGTGTGTGTGTGTGTGTGTGTGTGTGTGCGCGTGCGTGCGTGTGTGTGTGTGTGTGTGTCTGTGTGTCTGTGTGTGTGTGTCTGTGTGTGTGTGTCTGAGAAAGGAAGAACATAGGCCTGTCCATTTTTTGTTTCTTTGAGGGGATTGTATTAGCAAATACTATTCCTTCCCAGGTAACTTGGAATTTTCAAGTTTATGTCCTGCCAAAATCCTAAAAGACTGATCTCTGGAGAGGACATTGAAAGCCTAGTCCACTGCACTATTGGATAGCCAAACCTGTTCACTGAGAGAAGAGGATAACATGAGTGGACTTAGCTGAGCAATTAATACAATTGTCTCCCCTTACCTACATGTACTATTTTCCATAACCCCAATGAATGCCTGAAGAACTCAGATAGTACCAACTTCTCTATAGAAGCACTGACATACCCATTACAGGACCATTACAGTTGACCTGATAATGGAGATGGAGCTCCCAATGAGAGTATGGTAGACAAAGTGATGCTTCATATCCCAGACAAACTGAGCAGGGAAGTGCAAGTTTTCATTGTTATTCTGACCAGCATGAGATTTAACACATATAGACTGTTTGTTTCTGAAGTTATCCGTGTAGTATTTTCAGACCATAGGTGGCTATGGGTAACTAAAGTCTAAGAAAGCAAAACCAAATAGAGAACTACAGAATATCAAAGTTAGCAAAGCAGAAGAAAAGGAACCATAGATTGGCCACCCTTGGTGTGTCACACTTGATATGTTATCTCACTTAATCCTCAAGCTGGCCACCCTTGGTGTGTCACACTTGATATAAGTTATCCCACTTAATCCTCAAATCAAATGAGGAAACTGAGGCTCATGGGGATTATTTACTCTGACCACTTAACTCATGAGTGGCAATGCTGTAACTCCAACAGAGGCAGGTAGATCACGATCTGCAGACTGAGCTTAGTTTTGCCAGAATGCGCTGGCTTCCTCAGAGTCAATTATTTAGCCAATTTAGGCAGTCAGACAACCATGATGCCCATGACTAGAGATAACCAACACAGCACTTGTATTCTTCTGAGACAGCGGTGATGGGCATCATCAACTGGTTTAAAAACATTCACAGTGCAGATCCCCTGCAGAGGCACTACTGAGGTCAAAATTAGCCCATTCCTGATTGGACACCTCTGGTATGTATACAGCAGAGAATGCCAACATTTTCCTGAAGTCAGAGTGTGAAAAGTACCCAAACAGTTGGAGCCTTGGAGATGTGCCAACCCCATTCCAACTAGACAGAAAAGACAAATTGAACAGTCAAGTTTCTGTACTTCAGAACTTTAAACAAAGAGTGGAGACTCCCTGACTGTGGTCAGTTCCTATGATGAAACAAAAAGTCACTGTGATTAACATTCTTTTGCATCATCAAAAAGAAATGGGTCAAGATGAGTGAATGGTAAAGTCTTCTACTGACCACACAGAGCTGTTAAGAGAAGACCTCTGCCAGATAAAGGATGTGCCACCCTATAGTTCTCAATAAAAAAAGCTAAATTTCTTCACAGTGGTTTTTAAACTCCCATGGTTTTTGTCTAATGAAACTGGAAGGATAGCAAAAACAAAGACACTGTTCTTTTCTAGTCTTTTGAGATAAATTGCTTCTCTTGATGAGTGGCTAATTGTATATTGTTTCCTTTCTGCAGAGGGAACAGGTGCTCTTCACTCCTTGGTTGCATGTGAGAATCATCTGAGCAGTTTTTAAAAAACAAAGACTCCTGACTCTTCTAGTAGACCAGATGACCCAGGATTCCCAGGCCAGTAAAACTAAAAAAATGTGGGTTTATAAATCTCTTCTGCTGAGCCTGATTGATATGCAGGAGGAGAAAGAACACTGAAAGTGCTGAACTCTGTCGTAAGAATTTGAATTCATGATACAGATTTGAGTTCTGGCTTCACTACGCAATAAGTGCAAACAGAGACCTCTCTAAGAATCAGCTCCCTCTCCAATAAATACATTTAAGACACAAAGGTCAAGAAGAAGATTATTTTTTTGTTGGTTGTGGGATTTGAACTCTGGGCCTGGGCACTATTCCTCAGCTCTTCAGCTCAAGGCTAGCACTCTATTGTTTGAGCCACAGCACTACTTCCAAGAAGATTTTTATAAGTTCAAAACATTTAAAATAGGAAGTATTGAGTCAGGTGCAATAGTACTTACCTGAGACCTAGCTTCTTGGGAGAAAGGTGGCTTAGACTCAGGAATTCAGGGCCAGCCTGGGTTACATAATATAGTACATTCCAAAAGAAAGGAAGGAAGGAAGGAAGGAAGGAAGGAAAGAAGGAAGGAAGGAAGGAAGGAAGAAAGAAAGAGAAAGAAAGAAAGGAAAGAAGGAAGGAAGGAAAGAAGGAAGGAAGGAAGGAAGAAAGAGAAAGAAAGAAAGAAAGAAAGAAAGAAAGAAAGAAAGAGAAAGAAAGAAAGGAAAGAAGGAAGGAAGGAAAGAAGGAAGGAAGGAAGGAAGGAAGGAAGGAAGGAAGAAAGAGAAAGAAAGAAAGAAAGAAAGAAAGAAAGAAAGAAAGGAAGGAAGGAAGGAAGGGAGAGAGAGAGAAAGAAAGAAAGAAAGAAAGAAAGAAAGAAAATCATCATTGTATCTATCATAACAAATGCTTATATATATACATATACATATATATTATAGATAAACATAAGCTATCATTACTAGGAGTCTATATAGTATGATTTTCTTTAATTTTGAGACTTTAGTTAAGAAAATCTCTAGCTATCTGATTTGAATTAATAAAAATAGTATCTCTTTAAACTTTTAGTAGCAAACAAATTCAAAGGCCCATTTCTCTAGAAAGTATAGAGGATAGTCCCTAAAGTAGAGGATTCTCTGATTTCTGCTCAAGTTCATGCTATGAAGAAGCTTATTGTACTACAGAGGAGATCAACTCCTCTTAGGACCCAGCAACAAGCTCATGTACTGGTAACTGGGGTGGTCCCTACATGTTACACCAGGAACTGGAGGCATTTAGTTCTTCTGAGTCCCTCACTAGCTGATCACTAGGTAGGGTAGTAAGTAAAAGCAGATGCTTTTTCTAATTTGCCTCTGATCAATGGACTTGAGAGGTGCTTAAGATTAAGTCTCAGACAAGAGTTCTCACAAAATCAGCCAAACAAAATGCTACTTTTCTTTAAGGAGCAAAAGCCTCATAGATTCAGGCCAGACGCTTGCACTATTAGGAGAGGGCTTGAAATGCAAGATTCAACAAACATAGGATGGTTTGGGAAGAAAAACAAACCAGATGAAATCGGAGGTTTGTTTCCTGCTTCTGAGTCAACAACTGCAATTGGACAGCTCTATGTGCATAAGGTAAGGAAGAGGGAGACCCAGGGACGCGGCCACCAGTTCACACGTTCCAAAGCAGCGCTACTCCACGGAACGGAAGTGGGGGGAGCATGAGAAATGGATGTTTTTTCTTGAGTTTATTGCATTTTATTTGAAATTTTTTATACCCTTCAAAATGTACATTAATAGAGATTTAGATAAATTTCTCATGCATCTATAAAACAGAATACCCAGGAACCATTATGAAAAATATTACAGAAGAATGATTTTGATATGGGAAAATGCCAACACATTATTAGGTTTCTAAAAGTAAGTTATGGTTTGTACCATGCCCTTTCATAAGAAGTGAATTAGATATACCACATGAAGAATACTGAAGTCATTTATTCATAACCACAAATATTTCCTGGGTGACTTCCATAATTCTTAGGCATTGGGGAAAAGAACAGTAGCAAAACAAGTTCCTTGCTTTATGGAATTTCAGTTCTAGGGACAGCTATAGAAAGTAAACAAATGAACATGTAAATATAAAATATGCTACATGGTGATGTATGCTATGGAGAAAAATGGAGAAGACTTGGGAGAAAAATAGAGGAAAGTAGAGTAGGAAAGTGCTGGCAGGAACTCCCCTGCATAGACTTAAATTCTGGCTGGTAACAGGGCTGGTGGAAATGAGGGGTCCAGTGGGCCAGACTGATAACCTGGAGGAGGTATGCTGGGCAGAGGGAACAGCACATGGCAAAAGTTTTGATGGGCAGAACAGGGCTTGGTATATTCAAGAAGCAGTAAAAAGGACAGACTACAACAGAGAAACAAGAAAAAAAGACAGAAATGATAAAGTGAAAAGACAGAAACTATTATATAATCATTTAGAGTTTTCAGAGTGACGCAGTAGCCATTAGACATATGTGGAGTGATCTGGTTTAAGATTAAGGTCTAATTCAAAAATTCATATGGAACAATAAAAGACCCCAAATAGCAAAAACAATCCTTAGCAGGAAGATCAGTGCTGGAGGAATATCAATACCAAATTTCAAACTCTATAACAAAGTCAAAGTAATCAAAACAGCTTGGTTACTGGCACAAGGACAGACCTAAGGATCAACGGAATAGAACTGAAGACCCAGAAATGAACCCACAGACCGATAGCCACCTAATCTTCAATAAGGAAGCTAAAAAAAAGAATGCAAGAAAGACAGCCTCTTCAGTAAATGGTGCTGGAAAAATTGGTTAAACACATGTAGAAAACTAAAGCTAGATCCTTATCTATCACCCTGAACCAGAATCAACTCCAAATGAATCAAAAGCCTCAAAGTAAAAGCAGACACTCTGAAAACATCACAGGAAGGAATAGGAGAAACGGAGAAACTCTAGGGCTCCTTGGCACAGGCCAAAACTTTCTTAATAAAGACCCAGAAACACAGCAAATCAAAGAAAGGTTGGACAAATGGGATTGCATGAAACTGCAGAGTTTCTGTATGGCAAAGGACATAGTTAGCAAGATCAATAGAAAGCCCACGGATTGGGAGAAGATCTTCACTAGCCATACAACAGACAAGGGCCTCATATCTAAAATATACTTAGAACTCAAAAAAAAAAAATAACTCCTCTAACAACAAATCCTCAAAGAAACAACTGCCCAATTAATAAGTGGGTTAAAGACTTAAATAGAGACTTCTCTGAGGAGGAACTAAGAATGGCCAATAGACACATGAAGAAATGCTCAACTTCTCTAGTCATAAAGGAAATGTGCATCAAAACAACATTGAGATTCCACTTCACTCCAGCTAGAATTGCTATAATCAAGAAATCTAATAACAACAGATGTTGTATGGGATGTGGCCAAAAGGGAACCCTACTGCATTGTTGGTGGCATTTATCCAAAGGACCACATGTGAGGCCATACTAAAGCTACCATCACAACTATGTTTATTGCAGCATTATTCACCATAGCTAAGGTATCAAACCAACCTAGATGCCCCTCAGTAGATGAACAGATCAAGAAAATGTCACACACACACACACACACACACACACACACACACACATACACACACACACACTGGAATTCTGTGCCTCTTTCAGAAAGAATGACACTGCCCATTTGTTAGGAAATGGAAAGACTTGGAAAAAATTATATTAAGTGAAGTAAACCAGACCCAAAGAAACGTAGGTCCCATGGTTTCCCTTATTTGTAATAACTAGTATATGTCTAGGATAATCTTACTAGACAAGCAGAAAAGGTCAAAAGCTATGTGCATATGACCATATATGATGATGCTAAGTGAAATAAACACCAGGATAGGGATACAAGAGGTTTTATCTTTGTTGCTTTTTAATGTACTATGTGATTTTTTTGTTTCTTCTGTATGTTCTTCCCCCATGGTATAACCATTTAACATGTCAGTTTATAAGTACAATGCATCTTGATCAATACCCCCTTTCCTCATTTCCCTCCCTCGCTCCCAACCCCAACCTTTACTCCCAGTTTTCTTACTTTCATGGGTATGCATTGAATATTATAACTGCATTTGAACATACAACTTTCCTGGAGACTTAAGAATTCAGGCCACAATTGGCATAAAAACAAAAGAACAGGGAGGTTGTTGACGTCGTTCTGGTCAGCAGTGGTGGTGTCTGGAGCCATGATAGAAGTAGGACATGGGATGACAGGATCAGATTCAGGGCATATTTTCACTATGGAGCAGATAGGGTTTGCTGAAGAATGTGGAGTTTGGAAGAGTCACAAATGACTGCAGAGTCTACAGTGACACATGCTCCCAACAGAGCAAGTCTGAGGAGGACTGAGGATTGCTCACTGAATGTGGGGCTCCAGGTAGCACGGGAGGAGAAGAAATCTCAACTGGAGAGGTTTGAAGAGAAGATGAAAAAAGAGGAACTGAAGACCAGCAGTGTAGACAACTCTTCTGAGCAAGAGACAAGCTTTAAGGTACTGTCACATATGACATAAAATCAAAATGTTAATAGCAACTGGGCCTACCTAGGCAGCGTTTACATAAACTAACTCCTTGTCTACCCTCCCTCCTTCCAGAGTTTTAGGAAAATACTAAATCTGGAGAATTATGACTTTTTAAGCCTTGGGAAGGTAGCTTAGTACTAGGATACTTATGTAACCTACACAAGCCCCTGAATCTGATCCCCAGAACCATAAGAAAACAGAGAAAAAAAATCTTTTTGTCTGAAAATTAGGACTTTTTGACTTAAAGTAAAACTAAAGATTATCTTCAATGTATATCAATGTAGGCCTGTAATCCTAGCTCCTCAGGAGGCTGAGATCTGTGGATTACAGTTTGAAGCCAGCTTGGGCAGAAAGGTCCCTGTGCGATGCTTATCTCCAATTAACCACTCAGAAATCAGAAGTGGTGCTGTGGCTCAAGTGATCAAGCACTATCTTTGAGCACAAAGAGGCCTAGGGACAGCACCCAGGCCCTGAGTTCAACCCCATAAGCAACAACAACAACAACAACAAAAATATATATGTTGTTTTATATATATATATATATATATACACATATATAATATATATATCAACAAAAAAAGTTAAACACTGGCTCAGAAATAAAAACAGAAAAAGGAGAAACAATATTACATGTTTGTAAAACTATAAAGAATAAACTGTGAGGATTCAAATCAAATCTACAATTTTGACAATTTTGGGTTATGGGAAAAGGGTAATGGATCTGGGCACACACAAAAAAGAGAGAATTTTTTTAAAAAATTATTTGTACTTTGTTGTTCAATAATCAAAAACCTTAAAGCAAAAAGAAAAAAAGAATATAAAAATAGTTACTGCTGGAGAAAAAGTAGATTTTTTTATATTATTGGGGGCAGTCCCAGGCCATGTCTTCAGTCCAGCTTTTTACTGGTTAATTTAGAAATGGGGCTTTTCCACCAGCCAGGGCTGCCTTTGAACCACCATCCTTCCAGTTTCAGTCACTTCAGTAGCAAGAATTACTGCCATAAGCCGCCAGCACCTGTTCCTATATTGTTGTTTACTGTGTTTTTAAAAAGTTTTTTTTAAACAATCATACAACCTCTTTCCTTATCAAATCCTCATCCCATTTTGTCCATTTCTAAGCCTTCCTTGGTAGAATCTTCCTTAATAAAATAATACATGGTAGTCAGTCCAGATGGCTCATGCCTGTAATCTTAGCTACACAGAAGGCTGAGATCTGAAAATCAAACACTTCCAGGGCAGACAAATCTATGAGACAATTATCTCCAACTAACCAGCAAAAAATCAGAGTGGAGGTGTAACTCAAGCAGACTGCCAGTCTTTTTTTTTTTTGTGAAAATACTATACAGAGGGGTTACAATTACATGGGCAAGATAATGAGTACATTTCTTATCAAGCATTGTAGCCTCCTCCTTTGTTTCCCCTTCTCATCCCATCCTCCCCCCAACCAACTCTTCTCCCCCCACCCCCACCAAAGTTGTAAAGTTGGTTTTCGACATACGACTTGTATGTCTCATTGTTGGAATGGGTCCACCTGTATCCCTATTTAAATGATTTGTTTTTTCCCTTCCCCTCCACAAATTATAACAACATCAAATACAGTGAAAGCAGGGGTTATACTGTGGGAGAGGGACATACAAAGCAACAAAGAAATAATCTTATAAACTGAACAAGAGCTCAAGGTCTTAAATTCTAGTCCCATTACCAGCATAACAATAAATAAATTGATAAACAAGAAAATAGATAAGTAAATAAACAGAGCATATTATGGCATAAAGGCAATTCAGAAAAAGTAAATTAAAAATTCATCTTTTATTTACATTCTCATTATTTAATCTCTAGTTATTTATAATATGCCTATTATGCATAAAATCTTCCCACTGTAATTCTATCATAATGATTGGGATGAATAACTTCTAAAAAGTTTTTTCAATGAAACTCTCTTAAAAATCTTGCACCAAGCTGGGCACCAGTGGTCATGCCTATAATCCTAGCTACTCAGGAGGCTGAGGTCTGAGGATCAAGGTTCAAAGCCAGCCCATGCAGGAAACTCTATGAGTCACTTATCTCCAATAAAACACTCAGAAAACTGGAAGTAGCATAGTGGCTCAATTGGTAGAGCACTAGCCTTGTGCTGAAGAGCTGAGAGACAGTGCCCAGGTCCAGAGTTCAAGCCCCACAACCAACAAACAACAACAACAACAAAACCTTGCACCAAAAAACTTAACAGAGGCTGGGTGCTGGTGACACACCTATAATCCTAACCACTCAGGAGGTTGAGATCTCAGGATTGTGGTTCAACACCAGCCTAGGCAGGAAAGTTAGTCAGACTGTGATCTCCAATTAACCACCTGAAACAGGAAGTGGTGCTGTGGTTCAAAGTGGTGAAGCACTAGCCTTGAGCAAAAAATTCTCAAGGACAGTTCCCCGGCCTTGAGCTTAAGCTCTGTGACCACCAAGAAAACAAAAAAACAAAAACTAATAGAAAACTAAAAACTAATAGAAAACAAAAACTAATAGAAAAGGAAGCATGGACAAATTGACCAATCCTACAAACATTCAGAAATTCAGGCAATCCTATAAATATACAGATTGACGAGATTATGACTTGGTGAGTCTTATATGGGTATTTCAAATTATACATAGCTGCCAAACTTCAATTTGTGAGGGGAAAAAAATCTGTATACTTGACTGATTTTTCTTTCAGTATTCCTTCCTTTTCAATTCAAATGTTTCCCAAAGAATATTAAAAAAGTATTCCTAGCCCGACGACATCCACAACAAACAGCCTTGGTGGATAATCAAAGGAAAAGGAAAGACCACTCGTGATAATGTAGAAGTATTACACTTGCCTTCTTTGCAGAACAAATGGAATATTATAAGCCCATGAATTTCATCAGTGCAAAAGTAGAGTCGTGTATCACCCAGAACTTCCCAGAAACCCTTCACTGAAACCCAGAATTTCTCAAGAAGGTATCAGACAGACTATGAGGCATTTTCAGAACAGACTTGGGCTCTGTAAGAACTTCAGTCCAGAGAAGCTTCTAAAGCCACCTTCTTCCACCCTTCACGTACGTACAAGGTGGAAAGCAGAGGAAATTCCTCATGAGGGCCAGACTGTGGAAGGAGCCAGAGCAAGGACAGAGAGTCTATCCATTTTCTATTTTCTCCAGAGTATGCAATCTCTATTTTCATTTAAATGTTATGTACTAGGGTGAGTATGTAATAAAAGAGGCAACCTTAATATAATCTAAATCAATTTTCCCACATGTTTATAGCCTCCTGATCACTCATCTTTCCCACTACTATGCTCACATCTTCTTTTCTTCCTTTTTATGTTGGCAGCACTGTGGTTTGAATTCAAATCATGATCCTTCTAATCTCTACCTTCTAAGCAGTTGGGATTATAGATGTGAGAATCATGTCCCAACCCTCTAAGAATCTTCTTAAAACCTTTTTGTTCATAGATATCAAGAAATAACCTTACCCTGGTAGCTTCTAAATAGGTCAACATGGATCCTGAAATAGCTAAAACATAGTGAATTTGATTTTGAAATGAGAAAAAAAAACAGGTGATAATAATGCTAATGTTTTGCCTGGGCTGACCTCCAACCAAGATCCTTTTGTCTCTGCTTCCCAAGAGTCAGGGATTACAGGAGAATACCATCATGTTCAGCATCACATTGTTTCTCAATCTTTCTTTTTATTATCTTTTTTCTTATCAACTATATAGCCACTAATTACTAAAAGAGATTTCTAAACTTCCCTTTGAAGAAGCTTTATATGTCTTTAAAAGCTTCTATGTAAGATTTATCACAAAGAATATTCTCAATGCAAAAATGTTGCCTACCTTGCCTGCGATTTCTGCCTCTAAAGTCAAGTGTGACAGACGATGAACATTGCTCAATATAATTAACTATTCATTAATAACAATGATATAAAATTATCAATTAGTAATTACAAATTATAATAGGTCTTTCAACTCAAAAATATTCTCCTGAAAAATTGAAGCAGATGTTGGATGACCTAAAATGCTTTTGTTTGTTTTGTTTTTCTTTTTTGTCAGTCATAGGGCTTGAACTCTGGACTTGGGCACTGTCTCTGAGCTCTTCAGTACAAGGCTAGCACTCTACCACTTGAGCCACAGCACCACTTCCAGTTTTCTGGTGGTCAATTGGAGCTAAGAGTCTCACAAATTTTCCTACCTGAGCTGGCTTCGAACCTTCATCCTCAGATCTCAGCCTCCTGAGTAGCTAGGATTATAGGTGTGAACTACCAGTGCCTGGCCTGGAAGATGGTTTTCTAGTCAAGGACTTAAACACTGCTGTGTGAATACAGAGTGAGTATATTCAATGCCTTTTGCTGGACTCAGAAAACACGGTACCACCATGGTCAGTACCACACTTAACCATTTCTCAGCAATGGCATTTCAGTGAAAACTCATCATCCAGCACACTACAGTAATGTGCTTAATTGGGATTTTATTCACCTTATGGCTTGTTTATATTTCACTTGTAAATATATTTCAATTTCATCATTGCACAAGAGCTATAAACCTGAGGAGTTTATAAGCATTATGTATATATGTAACAATATAATAACAGTAAGTCAACATGGGAGGTCTATAAAACTACATTCCTTTAAAAGGGAGTCTATGCATTGCTCAGGTTTGAGAAACACTGAATTGAAAAATAATGAGTATTTCTTGTTACTTAAAAAGTTGAGGGTACTTCTGAATACTATTTGCAATAGTCTGAAAAAAGATACACCAGCCAGGTATCAGTGGCTCATGCTGAAATCTGAGGATCAAGGTTCAGAGCCAACCCAAACAATGAGATTCTTATAACCAACTAATCAGCATAAATAAATAAATAAAACAAAAACAGAAAAGGAAGTGTGGCTCAAGTGGTAGAGTTTCAGTCTTGAATAAAAAAAAACAGGCAAGAAGACAAGGCCTTGAATTCATGTCCCAGTACCTGCATACACATATACACACATGCACGCACGCATGTGTGCGCACGTGCATGCACACACACACACACACACACACACACACACACACACATGAAGGAAAGGGAAGAAAAGATGAAGACCCACCAAAGATGTCCATATCTTATTTCCTGGAACATGTGAAACACATCTTCTATAGCAGAAAGCATTCAGCAGGTATGATTTAGTTAATGACAAAGACACTATGCTGGACACTACAGGTAGGCTGATATAAGATCAACCTTCCAACTATAAGGTACTCATAACAGGATACCAGAAATGAGAGGATAGAGCAAGATGGAGGTGTAACCCAAGGAAGGGTCACAAGCAAAGAAGGGAAGCAACATGAAGGATCTAGAAGAGGGGGAGGGAAGGCTCCAACACCTTGGGCAGAATACCAACACCTTAATTTAGGGGCTTGTGGCCTCCAGAATTCTACAAGAACAGATCTATCTTACATTTGGTCCTTGAATATGTGGTCATTTGTTACAACATCACTAAGAAACCAATGCCTACTTGAATCCATTTGTATGGAATAATGTGAAGGTCTATGTGTCCACTGGGTTATCTAGGAAGTATTCAGCCATCACCTGTAAGTGCCTGACAGGCTCATGGATGAGTAAAGCATAGATAACAGTGGAAAAATGAAGAGGGACTAGAGATTCCCATCTGTGGTCAGGGCAGCCCTTCATCAGGAATGGGATTAGGTACAAGTACTGGGCTTCTCATTATCAAGCAGGGGTAGTAGAGAAGTCAGGAAGGTTAAGAACATGGAATAGCCAGCCTAAAAGAGTATTACTGGACAGATGCTGATGATGAGGCCACCTTTGCATCTGTGCAAAGACTTGATCCTTCTACTGATCTCAAATGTTTTGCCCAACATTTCTATGCTCTGGATGAGTAAAGGATCTACACTGTTGATGGGAATGTAAACTTGTTGAACTATTCTGGAAAACAGTACAGAGGTTCCTCAAAAGAATAAATATAGAGCTTTCCTATGAACCAGCAATCCCACTCCTGGACATTTACCCAAATGATCACTAACAAGGCCACACTGAAGCCACCAGCACAACCATGTTTACTGCAGCATTGTTTACCATAGCTATGATAAGGAATGAACCCAGATGCTTTTCAGTGTATGAATGGATCAAGAAAATATAGTGTAAAAGACCCCAAATAGCAAAAATAATCCTTAATGGAAAGATTAGTGCTAGAGGAATATCAATACCAAATTTCAAACTCTAAAACAAAGTCATAGTAATCAAACCTGCTTGGTGGCACAAGAACAGACCTGAGGATCAATGGAATATAAGTGAAGACCCAGAAATGAACCCACATACCTATAGCCACCTAAGCTTCAATAAAGGAGCTAAAAAAAAAAAGAATGGAAGAAAGACAGCCTCTTCAGTAAATAGTGCTGGAAAAATTGGTTGAACACATGTAGAAAACTAAAGCTAGATCCTTATCTATCACCCTGAACCAGAATCAACTCCAAATGAATCAAAGGCCTCAAAGTAAAAGCAGACACACTGAAAACATTACAGGAAGAAATAATATAGGAGAAACTCTAGAACTCCTTGGCACAGCCCAAAACTTTCTTAATAAAGACCCAGAAACACAACAAATCAAAGAAAGGTTAGACAAATGGGATTACATGAAACTGCAGAGCTTCTGCTTGGTAAAGAACATAGCTAACAAGATCAATAGAAAGCCCACAGATTTGGAGAAGATCATATCCAAAATATACTTAGAACTAAAAAAAATAACTCCTCCAACAACAAATCCTCAAAGAAACAACCGCCCAATTAATAAGTGGGTTAAAGACTTAAAGAGAGACTTCTCTGAAGAGGAAATAAGAATGGCCAATGAAGAAATGCTCAAATTCTCTAGTCATAAAGGAAATGCAAATCAAAACAACATTGAGATTCCATCTCACCCCTGTTAGAATGGCTATAATCAAGAAACAATAACAATAGATGCTAAAGGGGATATGGCCAAAAGGGAACCCTACTGCATTGTTGGTGGGAGTGTAACCTTGTTCAACCACTTTGGAAAGTAGTAAGGTGATTCCTCAAAAGACTACACATAAGGGAGGATTGTGGGGGGGGGGCGGGGAGGGGAGGCTGGGAAGGGATAGGAAGGAGAAACAAAGGAGGAGGCTACAATGCTTGATAAGAAAGGTACTCATTATCTTGCCCATCTAATTGTAACCCCTCTGTACAGTATTTTCACAATAAAAAATAAATAAAAATTTAAAAAAAGATAAAAAAAGACTACACATAAAGCTCCCCTATGACTCAGAAATCCCACCTTTAGGCATTTATCCAAAGGATCATAAGTGAGGCCATACTAAAGCTACCATCACAATTATGTTTATATAGCTAAGATATGAAACCAACCCAGACGCCCCTCAGTAGATGAATGGATCAAGAAAATATGGTGTGTGTATGTGTGTGTGTGTGTGTGTGTGTGTGTGTGTGTGTGTGTGTGTGTGTGTACATACATAATAGAATTCTATGCCTACATCAGAAAGAATGACACTGCCCATTTGTTAGAAAATGGAAAGACTTGGAAGAAATTATATTAAGTGAAGTAAAGAAACATAGGTCCCATGGTTTCCCTTATATGCAAGAACTAGTATATGTCTAGGACAAGCAGAAGAGGTCAAAAGCTATGTACATCTGACCATATAACCTGATGCTAAGCAAAATGAACTCCAAGATAGGGACACAAGAGGTTGCTGTTGTTTTTAATGTACTTATAATGTACTGTTTGATTTTTTTTTGTTTCTTCTGTATGTTCTTCCCCTATGGTATAACCCCTGTTTTAACACACTATGTTAAAAATGAACTTTACAACTTCAGGGGGAGGAGAGAGGGAGAAGTTGGGGAGGTGGGGAGAGAAGGGATGGTAGGAGGAAAAAGCGGAGGGGGTAACAATACTCCATAGGAAGTGTAATCATTACCTTACTCATGTAACTGTAACCAATTTTTACAGTATCTTTAACAATAAAAAAAAATATATATATATATATATATATAAAGAAAATTTGGTGTATATATACACAATAGAATTCTACTCATCCCTCAAAAAGAATGACATTGCCCCATTCATAAGGAAATGGAAAGACTTGGAAAAAATTATATTAAGTGAAGTAAGGCTGACCTAAAGAAATGTAGGTTGCATGTTTTCCCTCATTTGTAATAATTAGAATGTACCTATAAATCTATAAGGGACAAAAAAAATTACACTTGGACATGATACATTAAACAAGACTCTAAATATTCACACAGTGCAATCAGAGGAGGGTAATCTTAGGAGAGGATCACAAGGGCTCAGTAGCTATGCGCAGATGATCATACAAAATGATGTTTATCAAAATGAACTCCAAAAATGTTAATAATGAAGTTTTTATTTTACTATTTGCAGGGTTTTTTTTTCAGTTTTTCCCCCCTTTGTCACTGTTTTGATTTCTGTACCTTTTGTCTTGTAAGTTTTTCTGATTTGGGGAGAAGAAAGGGAAGCACAGAAACAGTGGGACAAAGGGCAAACCAATTCAGCTGTGACACTCACTAGACATTATTTGGAAATAAACTATACAACTTGGTGAGGAGGGAGGAGGGAGGGAAAAAACTCGGAGAAAATGAGGGAGGGGAATAACACTGCTAAAAGAGAGAGAGAGAGAGAGAGAGAGAGATCTGGTCTAAGGAACAATGAGATGTTTACAGCACTATAGAGCCAAGGAAAATCCCCACATCTGAGACCTACCTCACTGAAGTAGATCCAGGCTTTCAGGCAAGGCCGAAGGCACTGAGATGAACAAAGAAAAACTTGCTCATACTGGTCCCAACTGAGAGACTAGAAGGAAATCAAGTCAAGGGGCAAGCAGACTGTGAGATAAGTATGATGAAAGCAGTAAAGATTAAGTGCCACTATTTCATTATTTTATTTCCTAAGGAACTAGCGAATTTGATTATACACTTCTGCCTTTGCAAGGTACAAGTAAACCTCCTAATAAGATGTCCTGGTTGCTGACAGGAAGGCCAGCAACCAAGGAAAGAGGATTTATTAAGTATAAGCTAACCAGAGTCTGGTAAGCAAGTAATGGTATATACCTTGCTGTCTCTCATCCAAACTCCTGTCATTTTCTCTGCTTCCAGAGCCTTCTTTGCCCCCATGTATCCTGTGAGGCAGGATTAAATTGTTCTCAATTATCAGTCCTCTGATTCTCCTAGGTTTAATCTCTTCTGGAGGAGGCAATCAGGTCAGGATACACTAGTTCACTGGGCAGGGCAGTCCTTCACAGCTACTGGGTGAATGAAAATAGAGCTAATCGCATTCCATGTTGTCACTCAGTGCCTTCTCCTGCTGCTCTCTGAGCAAGAATCCATTACAGGCCCTGAAGTACCATTTTATTCTATCACTTAATAATCAAAGGATAACTTATTGCCTAACAAGGCGAAGATTCCAATTCTGTTGAGCTTAGCATCACCTCCTATCAGGAGCATATTTAAAGTAACGAGAAATGCAGTGATAGCCTAAGTACCCTGTCACATTACAGAATATTGAGAAGATGAATTCTGTGTAGACAATTCTAGATCCATTCTAAAGATGCTTTCAACCCTTCAAAATAAGATATCCTTAAACAAGTGTTTAGAGAGGGAGGGAGAGAGGGAAGGAAGGGTGAGGGAAGGAAGGTAGGTGATAAGAGGTGTGAGTTGGATCAATGTATATGATATGCATAGATGGAGATATCAAAATGAAACCACCTTATACAACTAGATGTTAATCAAAATGTACAAAAATTGATGCTAATTTAATTTTAAAAAGTAGAAAAATAAAGCAATGGTAATTATAATTATCACATCATCCATTTTCCCATTCCCAAAGCAATTAATTACATTTCAGATTCTTTAGAATCCATGATAAATTTCAATTTATAAATTTCAAATAAATATATAAATTTGTGAATTTCCATTTACATCCATTTTAAAAAAAGGATTGTCAAGAAGATTGCAAAAGTAGAATCTAAAAGGTATGCCAGAAAAAGTGATTTTCCTGTAAAGTTTTGGTATAATTTGGATGGTAATTACAAAATATGTCACATCCTCTTGAAAAAGCACACCCAGTCTCACCACAACACAGGACAACTGAACTGGAAATGAACAAATGATTTCCCAGCCCTTGCTTGGCCACTTCCACAGAAATGACATTCCCTTTTCATCAGCCTCTCAGTCGTCCTTAATCTAAAATGAAGTTTACCTCAGCATTCCTTTCTCTCTACCCTTGAGTTATATGTACTTCTGCTTATCAAGCAGAGTAAGGTAACCGTTCCCCCAGACTTGTTTTTTTTTGTCCCCTGAAATGAGATTTGCTTAGGAACCCCCTCATCATCATCCTTGTCCCTCTATTCTGGGGCTACTCCAATTCATTCATGCTGCTTCCAGAAACCATAGGTACAATTCAGCTTGTACACCAACTGTGGTTTGGACAACAATGTGGAACACATGGATGAGGTAGAATTTCTACCAAAAAATATAGATATAATTACATTCATTAGATATAGTCTTAAATTAGACTTGTCAATCAGAATGACCTATCCTCCAATGTGTTCAAATTTTGAAGGACTCTTTTTTAATTCAAGAGTCCAAATTATCCTGAACTGTAAAAGTCAAAACCAAACAAAACTAAGGAATGCAGATATTGAAAGTCAAACATGATCAAGCACCATTCTTACTCAATCTTAAATGACTAAAACACATCCTGGAAAAAAAAATCTCCTAACTGGATAAATTAATTTTCTTTTAAGAATTTTTCTACCTGAAGATAAATTAAAGATAAGGACTATACTTGTGATTGGAACCTATGTGAAACAAAACCCTAAATGCATTTGCAAAATAATCTGCCAGAGGATTTTTCAGAATTGTGAATTGTTTCTTTAAAACTCTTATCCTGGTAGACTGAGTGGCTCATGCTATAATCCTAGCTTCTCAGGAGGTTAAGATCGGAGAGATTGCAGTTGTAGACCAGCCTGTGTTATCTCAACCAACATAAAAGTTAGGCATAGTGGCCTGTACCTATGTCATCCTCACTATATGGGCAGCATAATAAGAGGATTGCTACAAAGGTTACCCAGGTAAGAAAGCAATTAAACAGTGAAATGGATGGACCTAGAACAAATCAAGGAGAAAGAACAAAGTGAGGTAAGCCAAGCTCAGAGAAACAAAGGTACATGTTTTCTCTTATATGCAGAAGCTAGACTTAAAATACATGGGGACGGGGCTGGGAAGGTGGCTCAGTGGTAGAGCACTTGCCTTGCATGCATGAGGCCCTGGGTTCGATTCCTCAGCACCACATAAGCAAAAAAGAAAAAAGCCATAAGTGGTGCTATGGCTCAAGTGGTAGAGCGCTAGCCAGGCCCAGAGTTCAGGCCCCATGACCGGACCCCCAAAAAAATACATGGGGACATGGTAAATTATACAGGACTCGAGGCATTCACACACAATGAGACCAAAGGAGAATATTTTAGGAGAGGAACACAAAGGCTCAGTACCTATATGCATTTCATCATATAAAATAATATTTATCGAAATGAATTCCAGGAAATGGAAATTAGAGGGTTTTTTTCTTTGTTGCTGATTTTTTGGTTTTCTTTTCTTTTTGTCTTATTTGCCCATTTATCTGTCTTTGGGAGGGGAAGGAGGCACAGAAATGGAGGGACAAAGGGTGAATAAATGCAGCCGTGGTACTCACTAGACACTATATGGAAAATTAATTATACAACTTTGTGGATGGAGATGGAAGGGAAAAACTGAGAGAGAGCAACAGAAGGTGTGATATTGTCCACAAAAAAGAAATGTACTCTTTATCTGACTTATATAACTGCAACCTAGTTGTATCCCATTATATAATAATAAAGTAAATAAGAAAGAAAGCAAAAATGGTTAGCAGTGTGGCTCAAGTGCTTGAATGCCTTCCTAATAAACAAAGGACCTTAAGTGCAAATCCTAGCCCTGCAACTGTAAATGTAGAAGGTAGAAAGACAGAGGAGAGGGGTAAAAGAGCACCCACACTGCAGGAGAGGGGGCAGGGGAAAGAGCTGAGTCGTCATGCAACCTCAAGTTGACTAGAGTTTGGTCCTGGAGCCCCTGCATTGATCTGGCAAGTGGCCCTGATAAGAAATGAGCAATTCACATTTCTCTCACACTATAGACACCACCGTTGTAATGAAACAAAAGACAATTCACTTTTGAGAAGTTGGGTGTGTTGGTTTCACACCTTCTCATTTAGGCCTTCTTTGCTTGGCCATCAACTGGCACTGATTGGAAAAGAAAAACTCACAGAGATTTCAATTACTGTTAATGTTGCCTGGGTGTTTTCACTGTCGCAGTCTAGGGCTTCAACTTTTTAATAAGTTTCCCGTAATTATTACACGTTTTTGGTTTAATTCCAGCTGAGGATTTAATGGGACTCATTCTGACAAGATATAGGATATTGTCCCAATAGATGCTCATTTGGAAATGGGCCACTTGCAATTTTGAGTGTGCAGAGCTGTGCAAGATTAAAAGTCCTGGCAGTATAATTTCTACCTTGTGTCCCAGGCTCTGTGGATTTGTAGCTCATCCAGGCTGTCCATCTGGGGAGCAAACAGCATGGACTCCTTGATGAGAAACTCTGGCCAACCAACCAGCTGTGAAAAAAATAGATTACTCTTGTCATTTTTTTTTCCTGTGAGGTAATTTGTGGGGAGTGAAAAATATAATTTCTTAGAAGGTGTGCAGTTAAAAAAGCAACTCCTAGTAGTGTGTACTGATTTCTATTTAAAACTCTCCTACACTTTTATTTGGTAAATTTAATTTTTCAACAATACTCTGGCTGGCTGGGATTGTATTTCCTGATTCTAAGGAAATGGAAAGGTTGGTTGCTGGGCTTTGTGTGCCAAACAAGCACAGGATGGGGTGGGAGGAGAAAGAATACACTAGAAGGGCTCAGCTGGCAAGCTGAGCTGAGTACAAAGAGGTGCACTGGTGCTTTCCCTCCAGGTAAAGAAGGTATTAGGAAGGAATTAAGTAACTGTTGGGAAAAGAGATTTTTTTTTCCCCTCCCTCCCTAGCTCAGGAAGAGATTTTTTTTAAAACAAAAGAAAAGCATCTTTTTCAAAGCTCTGCCATACAACTTTAGCCTCGTGAGATTTCAGAAGGTCACACTAGCTAGCTAATCAGGGTAATTCTAGATCGATTGGGATACAACACGGAGAGGGGGATTGTTAAGTAAGGGCCTAAATTGTGATATAACAGCCAGCATCCCTAGATATAATGGGCTCTCTCTGCTGTGTGTACAGCAAGCCAAAGGGGATGGAAAGAACATGCCAAGCAAAACCAAACCATTTCGTTTGGATCCAGTGGAGAGTTAATGATATCATTTGAAATTAAAGAATTTGTTATAATACTTCTGCGCAGTGAGGTACCAAATATTGAGACATCAATTCGTGCTGCATAATAACTTTCTGCCTGGAACCAAGTATTACAGTGCTGTCTTTGGCCTCATCCATAACTAATTTTCTAAAAGACTAGCTTCCAACATACATGATCTTTAAAAAAAAAAAAAGAAATACACCATCACATATTCTTTTGACATTTGGCTGTAATTAATTACACATTAACATATAAGTATGTGAGTGCATATATGTGTGCATGTGTAAATACAGTATATACCAAAAACAAAGGACTTATATCCAGTCTGTACAAAGATGTCTAAAAATCAAATGAATTCTTTTCATTCTGAGGTAGGCACAATGGATTATGTGTCTAGTCCCAGCTCTTCAGGGGTGGAGGGTGGAAGGTTGGAAGGTAGAAACATTGCAGCCAAAGGCAGACTGAGCAAAAGTTAGCAGGACCACATTTCAACTATTAAGTCTGAAATATAGGTATATATCTGTAATCCCAGCTACTGGGAACAAATTGATAGACAAACATTATTGTTGGTCTTAGTAACCTCATGTTAAGCAACATGAAGCCAGATTCTCAAGGGTATTTTAAGATTCCATGTGTGTGTCAAAACTCAAAAAGATTAATCTCATTTTGTACAGATATATACCTCAATAAATGTGGTGAAACTTTTTCAAAAATTTTTTATTCTTTTTATTTTTATTTTTTATTGTGAAAATACTGTACAGAGCAGTTACAATTATATGGGCAAGATAGTGAGTACATTTCTTATCAAGCATTGTTGCTTCCTCCTTTGTTTCCCCTTCCCATCCCTTCCCCCCACTACCAGTGGCCACCAAAGTTGTATAGCTCGTTTTTCAACATAACGACTTGTACATCTCATTGTTGCAATGGGTCCACCTACATCCTTATTTAAATGATTTATTTTTACCCTTCCCCTCCACAAATTATGAACCATTGTTTGGCAGACCTAGTAACATATCTAATTTCACCACCAACCCAACAGGTAAGAGAATCACAAGTTTGAGACCAGCCTGGACAGCTGGTTTTAAATGACAAAACAACAACAGAAATCACAGTGCCTTTCCAATTAGCTTCAAGTAAGTCTTTTAAATGATTGTCTAGTTTCTCAAAGACCTCATTGTCATTCTTTTTTTTTTCAATGGAATTTTAAATATTTTTATTGTAAAAATACTATAAGAGGGGTTATAGTTACACAAGTAAGGTAATGAGTGTATTTCCTATGGAGCATTGTTACCTCCTCCTTTGTTTTCCCCCTACCATGTCTTTCCTCCCCACCTCCCCAATTCTTCCCCCACCCTGAAGTTGTAAAGTTCCTTTTCAACATAGTGTTTTGTACATCTCATTGTTATAATAGGTCAACCTGTATCCTTATTTAAGCATTTTGTTATTTCCCTTTCCCTCCCCAAATTAGAAAAATGTATATACAAGATGCAGGATTCTGGAATCAAGTACAGTGAAAACCGGTTATTCTGTGGGGGAAGAACATACCAAAGAAACAACAAAAAAAATCACATAGTACATTATAAATCGTTAAAAACAATAGCAAGAAAGCAAAACCACTTGTGCCCCTATCTTGAGGTTCATTTCATTTAACATCATCTTATCTGGTCATAATTACATAGCTTTTGAACTTTTCTGCTTGTCCTAGATATATATTAGCTATTGCAAATAAGAGAAACTATGGGACCTATGTTTCATTGTCATTCTTTTACTTCCTGTTCTACTAAACTGACCCCATCAGCCCTATAAATAACGTTGAACCTGCCAGACACATTGCCTGAAGACATAGGCATGTACCATTCTCCAATTATCTCCCAACTATCTACTTGGCTCCCTCAATCTTCCTCCATTCTTTTCTCCAGTCATTTTCTCAGTGGGATCCATTCCATATGCCATACATAAAATGATCCAAATGATCACAAACAAGGCCACACTAAAGCTACCAGCAAGCAGGGTACCGGTGGCTCAGGCCTGTAACCCTAGCTACTCAGGAGGCTGAGATCTGAGGATTGCAGTTCAAAGCCAGCCTGGGCAAGAAAGTCTGTGAGACTTTTATCTCCAATAAACCATTAGAAAACCAGAAGTGGTGCTGTGGCTCAAGCGGTAGAGCACTTGCCTTGAGCTGAAGAGCTCAGGGACAGAGTCCAAGCCCAGAGTTCAAGCCCCACGACCGACCAAATAAATAAATAAATGAAGCTACCAATACAACTACGTTCATTGTAGCATTATTAACCATAGCTAAGATATGGAACCAACCTAGATTCCCCCAGTAGATCAAGAAAATATGGCATATATGCACAATGAAATTCTATGTTTCCTTCAGAAAGAATGACATCACCTCACTCATAAGGAAATGGAAAAATTTGGAAAAATTTATTTTAAGCTGGGCACTGGTGACTCACACCTGTAATCCTAGCTGAGAGCTGAGGATCCTGGTTCAAAGCCAGCCCAGGCAGGAAAGTCCATGAGACTCTTATCTCCAATAAATGACCAGAAAACCGGAAGTGGTACTATGGCTCAAGTGGTAGACTGCTAGCCTTGACCTGAAGAGCTCAGGGACAATGCCCTGGCCCA
The DNA here is from genome assembly GCF_000151885.1 of Dipodomys ordii. Classification (NCBI taxonomy): domain Eukaryota; kingdom Metazoa; phylum Chordata; class Mammalia; order Rodentia; family Heteromyidae; genus Dipodomys; species Dipodomys ordii. Next base: position 22,996,293 of record NW_012267228.1, read on the forward strand.
GAGTTCAAGCCTCACAACCAACAAAAGCAAGCAAACAAACAAACAAAAAATCAAATTAAGTGAAGTAAGCCAGACTCAAAGAAACATAGGCTCCATGGTTTCCCTCATTTGTACTAATTAGTATACGTCTAGGATAGTCCTAACAGAGGATCACAATAGCTCAATAGCTACATACAAATGACCATCTAAAATGATGCTACTTGAAATGAACTCCAAGATATGGAAACAAAAGTTTGTTGTTGATGTTGACATTGTTATTTTTAATGTACTGTATCAAGTTCTTTCTCCTCCTGCCCCACTTTGGTATATCCCTGGTAGTCACTGTTTTTATTTTGGTACCCTGTGTCTTATATATACATTCATCTGATTTGGGGAAGGGAAGGGGAATGCAACAGTGATACTCACAAGACACTAGGTTGGAAATGAACTTTACAACTTTGGCGGTGTGTGGGGAGGGACAGTGGGAGAAAAACTAGAGTGTAGGTAATAATGTTTGGCAAGAAATCTACTCATTACCTTACTTATATCATTGTAACCACTCTGCACATCACCTTTCAATAAAATGAAAAATTAAAAAATTGGAACCCTCTGACTGTAGTGTTTTGTGCAGCAAAACTATGAATTCAGTAGTGTATAAAGAACCTAAAATATTTCCTCACAGTCCTAGAGACTGAAAAGTCTCATGTCAATGTACCAGCATCTGGCATGAGCCATCTTGATGTATCTCAACATGGTGGACAGATAGCATCATACAACAGAATGGGAAAGGTAACCAGAGAAATCCAAGGAGGCTGACAACATCCTTTTATAAGGACTCCATACCCACCACAGTAGCATTCATCTATTTATGAGAGCAGAGCTCCCAAGATCTAAACATCTTTTAAAAAATACTATTAACCAACACCAGCTATTCAAGATCAAATTTCATAGGCAACACATTCAGTTAATTCCATAGCATTTCTCTAACATTACCTATAATGTGGCCCTGTTTTATTTTTCTGCATAAATTTTATCACCTTTTAATATACTCAACATTTTACTGGTTTATTATATTTAGTATCATTATCCCCCCAACTGCACTATAAATGTCGTGAATTTGGGATTCCATCTGCTTTGTTCATTGCTGAATCTCCAGTATATTTGGCACATAAAATATGCCTGTTGAATAAATGAATAAATAAGTTCATGAAGGGAATGAAATCAACTATATAGTCATAATATTAACTATGACAGAACTTTGTTATTACATGAAAAAAGAGAGACTGTCATATTAGGGTATAAAACAAAACCCAAATACACTTACCCAACTACAATGAAGCACAGTTGAAAATTGCTTTGTATCTTGCCAGTGAAAACAAACAAAAGAAAAGCAGCAACAGATTAGATTAGATCTAAGACAGAGGATATTATGTAATTTTAACAGTACAATTAATGAAGCTCTAACAGTTATCAACATATAGTTGTCAGAAAACTATGGCATCCATTATAAACAAAAATATTATAAATGAAAAAGCTCACTAAGCAAAAATATGGAAAAAATTCAGAGCTGAATAGATCTAGTAGACAAAAATAAGTAGAGATATAGAAAAACTGGTACAAATAATTAACCTTATTATAAACTTGCTTCTCAATAAAAATAATGATTTGTTGGCCAAATTCTGCTTGAAAAGTTCCAAACTACCCTCTGCAAAATAAAAAATATTCTCCAAATCCCTTCTTGACAGGAAAAAAAAAAACAACCTCAAAAACTGAGTGTGGTGGCACTTGCCTATAATCCTGGTTGCGGTAGGAATTCTAAATAGAAGGACTATGGTTCAGGCCTAGACTATCTCAAGAATAACCAGAGAAAAAGGGACTGGATTCATTGCTCAAGTAATAGGGCACCGGCCTGAGTTCAACACCAATGCTATACAAAATGATAATAATTATTTCATAGAAATGGAAACTCCATGAACAGGGTCCATATCTATGCCATTTGCTGCTGTGAATATGTAAAGAACTTTTTTTTTAATTAACAAAGACAGAAAAATTTCCCAAAAGAAGAACTAGCAAAGAATCTAGAAAGACAGTTAATAAGGATGCAAATCACTACAAGCATATAAAAATGATAATCCACCATGTAAAGAAAACATCATTTCTACTTATAGCAAAGGCAAAATTTAAATAGTAATAATATCTATGGCTTTGGGGGATGACAAAAATAGATCAATTTCTACCTTTCTGATGAAAATAAAAATTGACATCCATTTTGGAACTAATCTAGCAAAATTTGCTAAAACTAAAGTGCATCGCATACTTTGACTAAGCAATTTGGTACCCTAACCAAAGCACAGTACACAAAAATGTACCTCAAGAATATATTTGTGAGATGTACAAGACACTATGTTGAAAATGAACTTTTCTACTTGGGGTGGGGAGGGAGGAGTTGGGGAGGTGGGGAGGGAAGGGCTGGTAGAGGAAAAACAAAGGAGGAGGTAACAATGCTCAATAGGAAATGTACTCATTACCTTACTCATGTAACTGTAACCCCTCTGTACAGTATTTTTACAATTGAAAATATATAAAAAAAGAATATATTTGTAATGCACTGCTTCAGATAAAAAGTAGTCCCCTTCAATAACAGATTAAATAAACTACAATCAAGTCATACTAAGGATTATTTTATCTTCATTAAAAGAATGAGAGAGAGCTAAGCCTATAAATTTAGAGGGTTATTAACAAATATTACTGTCAAATAAATCCTAAAATGATACAAAACATGAAATATAGTGACAGAATCACATTTTTACCAATAATCTTTACCAATAATCTAGAAACCATGTTTGGATGTGACCACAGAACTGTCCAACCACTGAGAAGAGAGGATGTAGCGCAGGTAACTGTGAAGCCCCTGTATGGAAAAGGTTTCTGAAACTGGTGATAAAGGGAAGGTGAGAAGCAGCAACAAAGCAAGAAAGGAAGATGCTACATGTAAAACTAACTAGCTAAATAAATAAATAAAAGTCTGGCCAGGCTTGGTAGCTCACAACTATAATCCCAGCTGCTGTGAAAGATAGCAGAACCTGGTGGGCAATGTGGGGTGGGAGGGAAGGCTAGCCTGGGCTAACTGTTCAGAGACTCCATCTTAATAGAGTCTCCATCAATGGCTAAACATAGAGGTATTTACCTGTTATCTCAGGTAGGAGGGAAGCATTTTTAATGAGCTCAGTGCTGTGCTCCTACCATCCCTAGGGACCTAAGGAAACACAAATAGGAGGATTGCAGCTCAAGCTGGCTGGCTGTTAAAAAAAAAATCACCAATGCCAATAGGGGTTGGGATGGAAATATGGCCTAGCAAACGCCAGCAATCCCTAGTACCAGTGCATTCCCCTCCAAAAAAGCCAGAAAGTATAGTATACTACATTCTTAAAGTATCTAATATTATGTTATTCCATCTGGACATATGTGGGGTTATGTGTGAGAGACAGAAAGAAAAAGAGAGGTGTTGTGACTCAAAGTAATAGAGCACTAGCCTTAACTGAAAAAGCTCAGGGATAGTGCCCAGGCCCTGAGTTCAAGCCTCATCATAGATAGGCAGGCAGGCAGGCAGGCAGGCAGGCAGGCAGGAAGGCAGGAAGGCAGGAAGGCAGGAAGGAAGGAAGGAAGGAAGGGAAGGAAGGAAGGAAGGAAGGGAGGGAGGAAGGGAGAAAGGGAGGGAGGGAGGGAGGGAGGGAGGGAGGGAGGGAGGATGGGAAGGAAGGAGCAAGGGAGCACAAGAGAAATAATTTACTACTTTCCAGTGGAACATAATTTGTTAACTTTTTAAATTATTTGACTCTTCTAAAATAAATTTCATAAAGCTATCAGAAGTTGAAAACACACATAAAATTCTTTGGAAATATTTCAAAATCTTTCAGATGCTTAAATTCACCCAGAAAAGAAGAAATGCGTATTTTCAGAAATTTCCTTTTTTTTTTTTCCCAGCAGTACTGGGGTTTGAACTCAGAGCCTCATGATTGTGAGTCACAACTCTAGCCCTTCCAGAAACCTTCTCATAAGTAAAGGGAGGCTAGTAACAAAGACTGATAAAAATTACAAACCCTACACTATACGTGACAAAGTTTTGAAAAGTCCATTTCTAGGACAATTTGTGATTATAAACTGCTGTGGTGTTTAAAAACACACACACACATTATTAACTACAGTTGGATTTTCATTTGAAAGAAATACATTTATGGATTAATTGTTCCTGTGGCTATCCATAAAGTAGGGGATAGAAGGCAAATGCTTCGTTCACCCTACTGTACTCAGCATTGGCAAAATCCAGCCATAATGTACCTAGTGGCACCCATGCCAATACCAAGAACTGCTGTCTTGACTAGCAGAAAAGACCTTGCCTCCTGCAATTGTTAAAATAAAATAATAAAACAATAAAATAAATAAGATGGAAACAACAAAAAAAAGCAAGAGTGCTAAAGAGATTGTAATAGATAATTGATTCAAATATTTGCAGTGACCTGAAGTGCTTACATGACATAGAAGAGATAGCTGACCCCAGAAGAAAGACTGGGGCATGGGGATAGGGGGAGGGAGAGATGACGAGGAGGGAGGGGGAGGGGTACTTCAGCTATTTTATTTGGCTGCAACCAGATAGGTATTAACCCTCTCACTGTGGTTACAGAACCCCCCAATAGGGACAGAAACAAGCATGAAAATAGTCATCAGAAACCACATCAAGATTCACAAATACCAGGAAATGGAAGCAGCTGTTTGTGTTTTCTTTTTGTCTTGTTTGTTTATATGTCTTTAAGAGGGTAAGGGAGGATACAGAAATGGAGGGACAAATGGTGGACAAAGGCAGCAGTGATACTCACTAGACAGTATGTGGAAAATGAACTATACAACTTGTGGGTATGGATGGGAAGGGAAAATGGGGAGAGTTGGAGAGAACGGCTGACATTGCCCAAAAAGAAATGTACTCTTTACCTGAGTTATGTAGCTGTAACCCCTCTGTACATCACCTTTGCAATAACAATAAGAAAAAATTTTAAAGATTCACAAATACATGGCCAAGTATCCCTTAGAAACTGAACATTGTTGAGTTAAAGTTGATTTTTAAATGTTAAATCCATAAACACATATGACCGTTTACATTTAATTTTTTTCCTTTAAATGTTAAAATTTGATATTTGTAATAAGGAGTGTCAGGAAGCTTCTTATTAAATGGCTTCAATGAGTTCAATTTATACAGGATGAGCTACTTTTTTTGTCTTTCTCTTTTCTAATTATGAATGTAACATTCTCAGTGTTAGTAACTTAAACACCACAAAAGTGTCAAGAAGCAAAATGTCCAACAATCCTTCTACCTAGAGGTAACAACACTTTCTTGTGTATTTTAAACACAGGTAAGACTGTGACCAGCCATTTGTACATTATCCCGGTGGTTTATTTTCCCTGTACTTATTTACTGATTTAAGAAAGAATGCTTTAAAATAGTTTCAGATCTTGGTAGTTAAAAATCTTGATAGTGTACACTTAAAAAAATTCTTGAATGAATTTTGAAATAATGTTATAATGTTAATAAAGGACTAGAAGTAAACTGCTAGAAGCTTACGATGCTTGAGAAATTGAACATTAGATAAGAATATTTCCAGCTATTCAATTATGTCCAAAAAAACAATGTTATCTCCAAGGAAGTTTAAGGGGTGTAGGAGAGTGGTAGTCAAGTGTGTTCTGCTATTTTTTTGCATGGTCCATTTAGAATGATTCCTTAGCAATTAGCTCTGAGAGAAAAGCACTTGCTATTGTTGTAGATTGTTATGGATTATATAATACAGATTATACTTTATATGGCTTTCTTCTAAGAATAGTTAGAAAGGATAACAAACATATATGTTCTCCTATGCAAATCTAGTATCCCAAGAGTAACATTTTGGGGAGTCTAAATGACATGAAGAGGATGACTTTTCCTCTCCAGAGCCAGGGTATAATTAACCCCACAACAGTAACTTCAGACCAGGGAAGCAGGAATTGGGAATGAGCCAGCTGAACTCCAGATGTTAAGGTTGGGAACATTCCAGTACTCTGCATCTGGAGGCTTCTATAACCAACATCCCATCTGTAACAAAAGTGATCAATTCCTCCCTCAGAAGAGACAAAAATACCACAGCTTCCTTCTTTCCTGCTCACCATTCTCTTCTGTGAACCTTATTTCATTCACTTGTATCAGAAAAGGAGAAACCAGAACCCAGGAAGTCAAGAATTGCAGCTAGGATGCTAATCAAATTCAGGAGGAAAGGCAAATGACCAGGCTGAACACATTAAGTTGGTTAGAAAGCACATTGTTATTTTCTCTTTCCCCCACCCCACATCGCAAAGCAGCAACTAAAATACAACAGTGCACCCTTCTGGTTGAAATGCAGAACTAACATTCAGGTCAAAGCAGTCACAAGTCTTGCTCCTTTGGGACAATTCCTCCTGTAGGAAAAGTTTTGCAACTATGACTTCACTTGCAGTGTTTGTTGTCGCTGTTTTCAAATTAAAAATGCAAGATATTCTCAGATACATAAACTTATTTTCCACGGGGAACTTTTAAATGCAACGAAATAAAAAAGGTGGCAGAGAAAATAGCAGAGACCTGTGATGATGCCATATTTACTAAACATGGGTATCTGGTGATTTTCTTGGGGTACTCTCCAGTGGGGAGAGCAGTGCACAAAGTATTTGTTGAATAAGTTAGTCAAGCGAGATTAACACTCACTGAAATGTTCACTCTCTGTAATATTTGGGGAAATGTATGGTATTTCGTCACAAGGATAATAGCTCAGGAAACTTCAATAGGAAGAACCTAAGAGCATGGTACAGCAGAAAAACCTGTGTGACAATACCTGTCCTCTTCACTTGAATCTTGAACAAATGCACTAACACAGCACGGCATTTATGAGCTGTGGAATCTGATCTATGCAGTGCTCATTGTTACTGTATAACCAATCAAGTCAGGACTATCATAAAGTACTATTTGAAAACTCTTACTGAAATGACTACTTGCAGAAACACCTTTGTGAAAGAAAGGGTCCAATTCACCTGCCCACTTGTGCAATCTGCAGGCAGTAGAAGGCATGAAGGAAAATCACTGAGAATCTCCCCAAAGCAAACAAAGCAGACTCAGTCATGGTACTCTTTTGGAAACAGATGAAAGTCGGCTGCCACCTACTTTCAAAAAATTGAAGGGCAATTATAGCACTGCTCCTTGAAGGGTAATTAATAACTCAAGCAATTTGCCACTGATAAAACAATAACAACAACTACAGCATCCTTCCTGCCTTGTAGGCTTGCTCATAAGAAACCATGGTATATTTCACAGCATCTCTTCAAATACTATGCTTTGAGGGTTATATAAAAATCCCACAAGTTGAGGTGTGGCTCAAGGGGTAGAATACTAACCCTGAGCAAGAGCTAAGAAAGAGTACAAGACACTGAGTTTAAGTCCCAGTACTGTTACTAAATAAATCAGTCACAAAACTACAATATTACAAAGTTATAAATATTTATAAAATACTAATTATCACAATAATAATAATATTTTCACAACTCTGTAAACTCTCTATGGTTATCTCATTATCCATGGCCACCGTCAGTACTCCATCTCTGTGGGAACTGTTTTCTGTCTATTCACAATCTTTTAGAATTAGAAGGCCTAAGAAGCAGCATTTCAGTCAAGGAAAGCACCTTCTTTGTGGTTTGGCTACACTTTCAAATGTCACAGTGGCATAGTTCATTACATGGTTTGTTTGAGTCAAGGATTCATGTAACACACAAAACCTTCATAGCAAAACAGAATGACTCAGATTAGCAAAAATAAATGTTATTTGTGGGATATCCCTGCAAAAGGGTCTGCTATATTCCATTTCCTAAGTACACTAGTTGAGAATCATTGAAGTAACCACATAAAAAGACTTACTAGACAGTCTAGATCTTAAAAATAGTCTCGAAGAGTTATGGCTGCTGATTTTCCAAAATAGGTATGAACTTGAAACTCTTTGCAAACATCACCCAGCCATAGGAAATCAATAAAAGCAAGCAAGAAGGTCTCAAGCATCTAAAAATCTGCACCAGAAGAACAAAAAAGGGTTTTATAAGACACATTTGGGATTCAATTTCCAGCCATAAGTCATCTTACCTATAAAGATTTTTTTCCTAGCAAGTTGTAGCCAAGCAAGTATTGGACCTATAATGTAAGCACAAAAATGTATCTCCACACAATGGCAGGAAGTAAAGTGCACCTGACAAAAGATCCAGATGTGGTAGATATGTCAGCAGGAAGTAACCAGAGCAGAGGGAAGAATAGATCCTTCCTGAAGAAATCAAAACCCTTAGCTCCCTAGCTCATCAGGGTAGCAGAAGACGCAGATTTCAAAGGGAGAGAGAGCAAGAGTTAATGTTTATTGAAATTGAGATGAAACCGAGAACCAGGAAAAACCAAATGGCATCCCCCAATCTTGAGGCTGTGAACATCAGGATTCATGTGTTATAAAACATCTATTGCAGAATCAACTGGACCCAAAGGGGAAAAAAAATGGAGACGTGTCCATAGCAAATTAAAGCTGAAAGAGCATCAAGAAATGCCGGACCTCATCTAATTTGGGGAGGGGAAGGGTAATAACAAAATGCTGAAACAAGGACATGGGATGCTCCATTGCAACAATGATACTCACAAGACACTATTTTGGAAATGATCTTTACAACTTCAGCTGGGAGGGGGGAGAGTAGAATAAAAAACAAAGGGGGGGGCGAACAATGTTCAACCAGTAATGTCCTCATTTACTTTACTCATGCTCTGGTACAGCATCTTTACAATAAAATAAAATTAAATTAAAAGAAATACCAGGCCTATTTTGTGGAATTTGAAAGCTGTGATCAGGATATTGTCCAAAAAGGGCCAGGGAAGTAGCCATGGGAATAGCCATGACAGCTGCTGGTGATTTATCGAGAAGGTTGTACCAGGAAATACTTTTTAAAAGTTAACTTAGATGTCTGTCAGAAGTTAAATAGATGATACGCTAAGCTAAGACTTTAAAGACAGCTATAATAGCCTTTTAAGACTTTTAATTAATACGATTTATCAAGATTTAATAATAGACATTTAAGCCTATTTTGGAGTATAGTATAAAGCTTAGTAGTATGGTGAGCAAGTACAGAACACCACCACAATCTTGAACAAGCTGCAAAAGCATGATGGCCAAATAAGTAGAGCTTACTATAAGCCTACTATGTGCTTAAGCACAATAGTAAATGATGGCAAGGATGAACGATGTGATATGGTCTCCTCCCTTTAGGAACACAGAAAGTAGCAAATGCAGAGTGCTTGAATCCACACCAAACTTCTGTCAAGTGAATATTATCTCCATTCTAAGGCAACTGAGACTCAGAGAGTGTGTAAGCATCTTGCCAAGATGCACAGCTAGGAAATGTCTAAGTCATAATTCAAAACACCTGATATTCTTACTAGGTCATATTTTTTAATAGATTATAATGTGTCCCATCTTCTAACAAGTAGCAACCAATAATAGTATACACTAAGTTAAGCACTGAGAAAAACAGATGTTGCAGCCTGCAATGGAGGGCGCATGTGGCTCCTACGCATCAGCTGGAGCTCATCAGAGAAGGCAGGGAGCAAGGACAGAAATAAAGCAGAAAAGCCCTAGGAGAGGAGGAGCTTCCTATGGAGGTGGGGGTGGGGCAGGATCACATGCAGGTATGAAGAGAACTGAGGACAGCAGCTGGGAGAGCAGGGAGAAGAGGCCACGCCCGAGAGCACAGGGGTGGGCTACACAGAGGCCAGGGAGACGAGCAGGAAAGCTGTAGCTCAAAGTAGTGGGAAAGGAGCACTGCACACTTCTGAGCGGAACAAGGAAAACTCCTCTAGCCCCATTCTACTTTAAGTCTTTCCTTGGTTATTTTCCTGGCGATGCCGTAACAAATGAATTAGAAGATTTATGATTTAGAAGATTCATGATTTAGAAGATTCATGATTTAGAAGAACACAAACATGACCCGCTTAACAGTTCTGAAATCCTACCTGGGGCCTGCAGGACTAAAAGCAGGGTGTCCACTGATTGGGCTGTGTTCCTTTCTGGAGACTCTAGAGAAAAATTCTTTCTTTGCTTCTTCCAACCTATGGAGGCCACACACCCACATACTTCCGCTCCTGGCCCCACCCAGTGCCTTCTACTTCAAAAGCAGCCACATTGCACTTTCTGGCCCTCCATTTGGACTCAGGCATTTCTCTGGCTGTAGCAGGAAGAGCTTTCTGCTTTGAATCATTCCTGTGATTAGATTGGGCCCACCTGAATACAGCAGGATAATTGCTCCTGTGATTAAAGTACTTGAAGTTAATCACATCACAGCGAAGGCTGTTGCCTTGTAAAGAAACAGTCACAAGTTCCAGTGATAAGAACGGACTTCATTATTTTGCCAACCATATTCTTGAATATCCCTGCCTACTCCTGTATTTCTAGCCTCCATAGCTTTGGGCACCATCCTCACCTTCTCCCTGATTAATCCTCTGTTCTAAAACCTTATTGTCCAGACTCACCCACTATCCACAGCTTAGCTTGCCATTCCTCTGGGGGTAACACTCTTTTAGCAGCCTAGTCAAGGAACCCCAGCTGTGACGGGGGAGGGCAAGGCAGAGGAACAGGAACCACTGGGTGAGGGCTGGGTGATGGACCAGAGTTGAGTGCTGGGGACAGAGAGCCATACTGGACAGGGAGAAGTTAGCCACTTCTGGGCCTCAATTGCCTCATGTACTAAATGGAAATAACGGTATCAACTTCCTGGATTATTGTGGCTCTTAATGATACAAAGGTAATTCAACACATGGCGAACTCTCATTACTTTGTAAGTACTCAATAAATGTTCTCTTTTCCTGGTAAAAAGAAAAAAAATTAAGACAAAGAATGATAGGGATTGGTGCAACTCATCAGAGGAAGACACAGGTATTGAACTCAAGGCTTCATTTATAATAATTGGCCTTTCCCCATGAGTTAAAAAGGCCATATTGATTCTTCTTATGATGTGTGGCTAGCGAAAAAAGAATGTCATTAGCAATGAGTTAACTGGAAAAAAAATTACAATCTAGAAAGGCAGAGCCTAAACGGAGGTGATAAGTGTACAATGGAAGTTTATAAATGTGTATAAGATCACTAAAAATCAAATGTTAGAAACTTAATGAATTAGTCATTTGTTCATTCAAAAATACTTGAAGTCAGATGTTCTAAACACTAAAATATATCCTGCTTTCCTAGTACTTGAATTCAAGTAGAGAGACAGACTTTCTCTCCCCTAAGATTTTTTTTTTGGGGGGGGTGGTTCTTAATATATGAAAACTATTTGCAGCTGTAAATTCTATTTTCCTCTGGTAAATTTTTTTTATATTAGAGCAGGAAGAAGCCTAAGAAATATTATTAAAATATAAACTATATAAAGAGGAATTTTTAATGATTAGCTACTATTACAAACATGTGTGACCAAGGGCCAGTGGCTCATGACCATAATCCTAGCTACTCAGAAGGCTGAGATCCAGAGCATCAAAGTTTGAAGCCAGCCCAGCAGAAAAGTCCACCAGACTACATTTCTAAAATAACCTATACAAACCCAGGTTGGAGATACGGTTCAAATGGTAGAGCACAAGGCAAACAAGACTAGGGTCCTGAGTTAAAATGATACCTGAGTAGCTGAGTTTTGGTATCAGCAAATTTTTGGATGGAACGGATGATAGGGGAAAAACAAAGGAGGAGGTAACAATGCTAGATAGGAAATGTACTCATTGCCTTACTCATGTAACTGTAACCCCTCTGTACAGTATTTTTACAATGAAAATATATACAAAAAAGTATTCATTGAGGGACTGGGAATGTGGCTCAATGGTAGAGTGCTTGCCTAGCATGCATGAAGCCCTTGTTCCATTCCTCAGTACCACATACATAGAAAAAGCTGGAAAAAGCTGATGTTGTGGCTCAAGTGGTAGAGCACTCACCTTGAGCAAAAGAAGCTCAGAGACAGTACCTAGGCCCTGAGTTCAAGCCCCAGGACTGCAAAAAAAAGTATTCATTGATAGAAAAATAATGCACCAACTTTTATACACTCACAGCATTCTAAAGGGTTTGAAAATAATTCATATACACAAAAATATAAGAAGCAAAACAGAGAAAGAAAAAATAGAGAAGAGGGAAGAAGGATGAAAAACAAGAAGGCAGTAAGGAAAGGGGAGGGAGGGAAGACAGGAAGGCAGAAAGGGAGGGAGGGAAGGCAGGAAGGGAGGGAAGGAAGGAAGGAAGGAAGGAAGGAAGGAAGGAAGGAAGGAAGGAAGGAAGGAAGGAAGGAAGGAAGGAGTTAAACAATAGTAGAAAACAATTTGAATCCAAACCATGTAAGGTGGGGAAGGTTTATTTATTTTTGATTTACAGGTTTGTTGGTTTGTTTGATATTTTATTTTGCTTTCAGAAAGGTGAAGGAAATTTGTCTTTTAGTATTTAACAACCAAAGCAGAAAAGAAATATAGCTGCTAACAAAAAGCATAGGGTTATAAAATTTTTTTAAAAAGATATGTGCCTGAAAAAGAGCACATGTCCAAATGTTTCTGAGACCTAAGAGAAATCTTTCTCACAGATTGTCTGGCTAGCAGTGACACCACACCTTGATCAACATTGACAGTTGAGCTGGCCAGAGCCATGACTGGTTTGAGGAAGGAGTTGCTGATTTCAGACACTGTGGTATGAATACTCCAACTATGGCCAATTCCAATCTTCCAATATAACTTATCTCACATAGTGTAATTCTTTATAAAGACAAAGTCAAAACTTAACAAAATCAGCACCAGGAAATGGATACCTTCAAGGAACAGTGTGGGACTGAGAGGAGAGGGGTTGATTAATGAAGAGGGGAAGAAGGTAGAATACAGTCCATAATTCATTGTATTTACTACAATATTAAGAAAAGTAAGAAAAAGAGTGGGGGAGGGGGCTGTGAAAATGTTGAAAGGGGTGACATTGATAAAGATGCATGTTATCTATAAACCGCTTTGTTAAATAGCAACTCCTTTGTACAACTATTTAAAGATAATTAAGAAAAATAAACTTGGAGTTAAAAAGAAAAGTGTTTGGTACCACCCTACAGAGTATTCCTTTCCTTCTTACTGATTCATAACTATAAATAACCTCAAGAGAATAGGTATTGTAAAATAGAAACAAACAGAAAGAGGTGACATTTAAGTATTTAGTACCTTTCTTACTGGTTCTTTAGTGTACTGTTGTCTTTTAAAGTAACTCATATAGTTCTAACTCATACAGTTCTGGCTGTGTTTAGCAACCAGCTTGCACAGAACTAAACATTCCTAGACTACATAGTAAATTTCATGCTCCTTTAACATTTATCAAAGTTGGCTTATGGACCAACACCAAAGAGCAATTCAGTAAGAATGATGAAGTAAGTCTTGCAGGACCAGCACTCTACCGCTTGAGCCATAGCACCACTTCCAGTTTTCTAGCTAATTGGAGATAAGAGTCTCATGGACTTTCCTGCCCAGGCTGGCCTTGAACCATGATCCTCAGATCTCAGCCTCCTTTGTAGCTAGGATTACAGGCATGAGCCACTGGCGCCAGGCCATAAAATCATTTTAATCCACTGGCACCGAGCCATAAGATCATTTTAATCTGGTATCTTCAATGCATTGAATGCCTACAAGGGAATGGCAGAGAAAGGGGTGGTATTCCAGCCAACCCTCCAATACACATACGTCATAGCTGTGCCAAATGCCACACACAGTGAGCAACATCAGTCACACAAGTGTGTTTTCCTCTGCTAGTATCTGAGGCAAAACGCTGAAGCTATTGAACTTGATAAATGGATAGGGCTAAGATTCTTTGAGCATTTATAAATATGAGTGTAGTGAAAGAGTTGAGTTTGGTAAGACAAAGGCAAAGAGAAATTTGTGAGTGTGTCCTCTGCCAGGAACATAGAAGATAAACCTTCTAATCAACTGAATGCAGTGAGCCAGTGTTATGTTTCTGTGAAAGTCAAGGAACTTTCTAGAATAGTTATCTGACAAGACCATCTCGCCTGTGCAAAGAGGCCAGCCAAGTTAATGTGTCTGATCACAGAAGCTCTCAGTGCTGGACATTTACTATAGCTTAAATGTCTCTCTGGTAAAAAAAACATTAAAATGTTTAAATCATACATTTGAACAAAGCAATCTCAGGATAAATTAATTCTGCTATCGCAGTCTCATTGATTTTATATGTTCTTTTACTTTCAAAAGACAATCAAAACAATTAGCCCTAGTGGATTTTGACATTTGCTGTCCCTTAGAGTACTATCAACTTTAATTAGATTCCAGAAATGAAATAACAATATCTTATCAGCAGGAAGACATTTTGAGGGTGGAAAAGTCAATATCAGACACAATTAAAGAAATAGCAAAAGCCAAATTTATGAAACAGATAAATTAGGAGGACATAATTTACATTTCCAGAATCATTCTGACTTCACTCAGCAATCACTGCAGGGATCCTTGAATTGCAGATTGTGCATATAGCAAAATAGCACTTTTGTGCATTTGAAATATTAACTAATTTTTTAAAAACCCCAATTGTAGGAAATACAGATGGCATTAATCTAAACACACTGAAAGGAACAAAGCTTATCTCTTTCACATACAATCTTTATAATCGCAAGCCAAGTTACTTCCTTTCTGCCTCTCTGTCTACCCAGAAAACCGCTCAGAACTCGAGTTAAATGTATTCTGTGAGTGAAATCATTTTGTGTATGTTAAAGTCCTTTTCAAGTGGTACTGGGAGGAGCAAAGGGCTTTAGCATGTAGTTATTACCTCTTGTCTACCAGCTATGTCCACATACACTATTTGAATTTCTTTTCATTACATTAATACTAGAGTTTTTCATTACTAAACAAGGAGATGGTGGCTCCAAGAAAACCTTGCTCCAAATCACACAATCAGTGACAGTGATAGAAGGGTAAGCCTGGTCTGGCGGCCTCCAAACTCTTCCATTGATTCCATTACACTACACAGGTTCAATCAAGTACTTGTCCTGTCAAGCAACTTAATGGATCTCTCTGTAATGTGGCTTAAAATTAAGGTGATCAAATGTCTCACTGTAGAGGGTAACTGTGAGAACTGACTGTACTGACCAACTTTCCTATGCATGGGGATCCTTACAACTTTTTGAGAACAGACAGGCACTGGTGGCTCATGCTTGCAATCCTAGCTATTCAGGAGGCTGAGATCTGAGGATTGTGGTTCAAAGCCAGCCCGGGCAGGAAAGTTTATGAGACCCTTATCTCCAATTAATCACCAAAAATACTGGAGGTAGAGCTGTGACTCATGTGGTTGAATGCTAGCCTTCAGCAAAAACCTCAGGGACAGTGCTCAGTCCCTGAGTTCAAGACACAGGACTGGCACAAAAAAATTTTTTTTGAGTCCAAACAAAATGTAGCACATTTCTTGGTACTGATGAAACTTAAATATTCATAACTAGAAAAAATGATCCTACTAAGCAAAATATACAATGTCCAATTATTACTTTACTTTGTATACCTGGTAAAAGCATCAGTATCAATATCTTATGGAAAACTGGGTTCTGATCTTACTTCTGTTTGAAGCAAAAGCTCTGCATGATTCTATTTCCTTATTATCAAAGAGATAAAAATATGGAAAAATTGTAAAGAAAGAAAAGAAAAAGAAAATTATATATAATTCATGTAACTCTTAGTAGTATTGACTTTTTCCTTCCTAAAATGACAGAGTAGCTTACTTGAAATAAACCTTACTACAATAAACCCCAAGAAAGGCTAGAAAATTATATCAAATAAACATCTGTTTGAAGACATCAGAGAGCTACCAAGACAGTGAAGTTGGAATGGCCAAAAATTTAGAGGTAAGTGTGAAATCTTAGTTGGCCTTTGGTGCTTTTTCCTTTCAGGCAATTGCCTATTTTCAAGGAACAGCTGAGATGTAGAAAAGACTAAGCTGGAAGTCTATAGAGCGGAACCAAGCTGGTCCTATCTTACAAGGGTGAGGTGGAAGATTGGGGTTGAGGGTTGGAATCCATCCAGAAGAGGGAATCCAGGTAATGACTGTGGGTATGGAGTTGGTGTCCTTCAAATGACATAATTGAGGAGCACAACCCTCACAGAAACATAAGCCTGGATTTTAATCCACTCAACCTATGAATGAAGGCCATGTGCTCCTATGTTGTCTATCTGCATGAAACAAACAGAAATCAGCTTTGAAACAAAATATACTTCAGAGTCAATTATCTCTATGATTTCATATAAAATGACTGACTCCTTCCAACTTGTAGAAACAGATCCATAGAAATTACAGATTTTAAATTTCTTGTCTTGGGCAACTAAATATTTTAGTTAAGAAAAATTAATGACAAAATAGATTCTGACATGAAAAGCATGAAGAGGAAATCAAGTGAAACTATAGAATTTTTAAAAATCCAATAAGAGAAATTAAGGATTCAATAAATAGATTAAAGGGAAATTTAACCAAGATCTAAAAACAAAATCAATGAAATGGAAGATAAATCCAAACAAAATATCTTTCTATAAAACAGAAGAGAAAACATGAAAAAGAGCACATGTGGCACATGGAGAAAGATCTGATATGTGGAACTGTAATTTCAAAAGGTGCAGAGAGAATAAGGTAAAAACAAAATCAAAAGATATAATATGTTTATAATAATTTAAAATGTTCACTCAATTTTTTCTGTTTCAGGATAAATACAAAAAGGAAATAGGAAACTAATTGCATCTAGCATGGAATTTATGATCCTCCTGCCTCAGCTTCCCCAATGCTGGGATTACAGGCATGCACCACTATGCCCAGCTTACCCTTCTTAATTTGTTTGTCATGGAGCATATATTTTAAAAGCCAGAAGATTTACTGTCTCAAATTTAATCTAACTCACCTTCACTTAATGTTTCCTATAAAATCAGATGAGATGTTGCTGAAAAACCTTTTTAATAAGAAAGCTATTTGGGCTGGGAAGGTGGCTCAGTGGTAGAATGCTTGCCTCGCATGCATGAGGCTCTGGGTTTGATTCCTCAGCACCACATAAATAGAAAAGCCAGAAGTGGAGCTGTGGCTCAAGTGGTAGGGTGTTATCCTTAAGCTGAAGAGCTGAGGGACAGTGCCCAGGCCCAGAGTTTAGGCCTAATGACTGGCCAAAAACAAAACAACAACAACAACAACAAAAAGGAAGCTATTTAAAAAGGAAGGTAACCCCAAAAGAAGATAGAATGACAAAATAGAGATAGGAAAAAATTGACATAGAAATCAACAAAATGCAAAAAAGTAAGATACAGAAAATTAATAAAACCAGAAGTTTTCCTCTAAATAAATAAATAAAATTGGTAAACTCCAGAAAAAACTTATCAAGACAGGTAAACAATAAATCTCCAATATCAAGAATAAAAATGGAGGAATGACTAAAATTCTAGGAACATTACACAGATAATAAGAAAGTTGTTCTGACCAAATTTATGTCAATAAATTTGAAAAATTATATGAAATAAATACAACTTCTCAATGAAGAGCTATAAACTAACATAGGAAATAAGAAATAAAATGCCCTAATGGCTCTATCTATATTAAAGAAATTGAATGACAGAAAATGAAGTTTTGGGGTTTGGGTTTTTTTTGTTGTTGTTGTTTTCTCCTTTGTCATTGTTTTTGTTTTATCTATTTTGGGGAGGTTAAGGAAGAGCACAGAAATGGAGGGACAAAGATTGAACAAATCAATGCAGCAGTGATACTTACTAGACACTATGTTGAAATGAACTATACAACTTGTTGGAGAGAGGAGTTGGGAGGGGAAAGCTGGGAGAAAATGAAGGAACAGTTGACACAATTCAAAAAGAATGTACTCATTACCTTACTTATGTAACAGTAACCTCTCTATACATCACCTTTACAACAACAGTTTTCTAAAAGTTTTAAAAAATGTACCTTCAACAGAGAAAAAGTGGAAAAATCATACAGAAAATTATATAACCATCTCATCAGATATCTGAATAGCTTTAAAGATAGTGTGTTCTTGTTGCAAGAGTAAAGAAATTGGCCAATGTAACAAAGTAGAGTCAAGAAACCAAATCATACTAGATGTCTGTGTCACAACAAAAGTTAGCATTTTAGTGGGTAAAATAAATTTCAAAATCTTTTTCCTACCCATCAAATACATACCACACACAAAATTCAATTCCAAATAGCATGTAGATCTAAATGCAAAAGATGAAAGCATGAAAGACATAGGAGATAACTTCGGAGAATATCTCCAGGTCTGAGGGATAAACACACATACCTTACAACATAAAAGCAATAGCAAGAGGAAGGACATATTGAATTTCTATGAAATACAGTTCAATTATTTTCATTTATCAAGAGAAACCATTAAGATAGTTTAAAAAAACAAACTAATGATTTGGAATATTTCCCAAAGACATATATCCCATAAAATTTCCAAAATACAAAAAAATAATTCATATCAGTCAGCAAGAAAATGTAAAAGATAATCCAATTGAAAACTAGGTAAATATTACTTTACAAAACCAAATATCCAAATAGCTAATATACTTATGAATTGATATCATACATCATTATCATAGGGAAAATCTAAATTACACTAAAATGACAATGATATACCACAACAAACCCTCTGCCATAGCTAACCAAATGAAGTGAGCTCTGGATTGGTGAGGCTATGGGCTGATCAAAATCCTCCAACACTGCTGTAGATACATGCAAGGAGGCAAACTCAATGAAGTAGCAGTCCCTCTCAGATCTACTTAAGGATACCCACTGAAATATCATTCATTCATGTGTTCACCAGTACTGAAATATAAACGTATACAAGAATATTCATGGCAACCTTGCTGAAAACTGCAAGAAATACATATGTAAGTAAATGAGATCACTCTCCATCAACAGGAGGGTACTGTTTATGCATGGGGAAAATAGTTTAAAGCCATTAAACAAGCTACTACTATCACACACAACAACATAGCTAAACTTCACAAGTACTATGTTGGAGCTAAAAAAATAAAAAGGCAGTCGCAAAAGAAGCTATACAGTATACTCCAATTTATGCAGAGCACAAACACATGCAAAACTAATGCTGGAGTTAGAAATCTGAAAACTCATCAGTTTTTTATGTTAAAACATAGGTAGCATAAATTTTTTTTTACCATTTTGGCCATTCTTAAATAGATAATTCACTAGTGTTACGTACATTCACATTGTTGTACATCTGTGATTACTGTCCATCTTAGAACTTTTCTCATCATGCTGAAACTCAATCCACAAACAGCAGCTCATGATAGCCCCTCCCCTCAGTCTCTAATAACTACTACAGTTTGGTCCCAATGAATTTGATACTCTGGGTAGCTCATATAAAGACAATCAAGTGGTATTCCTGTCTAATTTCACATGGCACAATGTCTTTGGTTCACTCAGGTTATGGATTGTATCGGAACTTCATGCCTTTTCTAAGGCTGAATGTATGTGTTAAGAAGGAGACAAAATTTTTCCCTCTCCCTTATCCAGGTCCCTGACTTAACCCAGAATATTAAGCTGACACAAGAGATAAAGAGATACATTTATTTAATAGCTCTCCTTAAAAATAAAACAAAACATTTAATATGTAGTTTCTGAACAACTGAAAAATAAAATCTTAGAGTAACTAAGAAAAACATTTTCATTTGCAGTACATGACAAAATGTTTACATACTTAATCACAAATGGCCTCTTAGCAGTGAGTATGAGAGAGGCTTATTACAAGGGAAGTGAAAAGAAACAGAAAATAAAATAATACAAATGAATAATAATGCAATGTGATGATGCTCTAGTTTAATATTAACAGAAGAAAATAGTCACTGTCTTTGTACTATTATGTCCATGATTAACAGTATACTGTTACCTCATGTTTGTACAATTTTTGAAAATGGAAGGATTTATACTAACTAGAATAAAATGTATTCAGATGCAGATGTTTGCATGGGATTTATCAAAGCACTTGCAGACTATCAATTGTATTCTGAACAAGTTGCAAATTTCCAACTTAAACCTAAGCATGTTCAGCATGATGTGAGTCAGGACATAAGGATAATCATTCAAGTTATGACAGGGTATTATATCAATGATTTCTGCTAATGTCCTAATAATGTCCGATACCTTTAATAATTCCTGCTTACACATTTTTATTTTTTGTATACTCGAGAGAAAGACGTACTTTTGAGGGTTGATCAGATTTAATGGTCAATTCACAGACAACTATGCTAAGTTAATTGCCTTTACAGAAATTAGCCATGGAATAGAAACAAAACTCAGACTCACTTAAAGAAGCAATTTTCAATGCTTACTGTTTTAATTTAAAAGAAGCAAATGGGAGATATATTTCCTATTTTTAAGGCTTACTATATCTAAATTACAATAATTGCCCATTCAAATAATGTTTACATGTAAGCATTAGTCTTCCAGCTTGTCATATTCCTGAACTCAGGGATTTGTCTGCCTCCTTTACTATTAGAATCTTTATAAATGCTCACTTTATTATGTGCTATCTGGGACACCATTTCTAAAAGGTAATTTGGTTCCATATGCCAAAAGTATACTTATAAAAAATAAACTTGTTCCCAAAGGAGGTGAATCTGGTTAAGGTACATTGTATGCATATATGGATATGTCAAAATGAAAACCTCTTGAACAACTAATTAATGATGATATTGGTATAATTTGTGGAGGGGAAGGAAAAAAACAAATAGTTTAAATAGGGATACAGGAAGACCCATTGCAACAATGAGATATACAAGTCGTTATGTTGAAAAACAGGGTGGGGGGGAAAAAGGGGAGTGGAAGAGGAGATGGGAAGGGATGGGAAGGGGAAACAAAGGAGGAGGCAACAATGCTTGCTAAGAAATGTACTCATTATCTTGCCCATGTAATTGTAACTCCTCTGCACGGTATTTTCACAATAAAAAAATATGGAAAGGAAGAAACATGCATATTGTTCCTTGACTCATAGACTACATTTTTAGAGATATGTCCAGTGGAATAACTGAGCAAGTAGACAAACATATGTGGAGGGACATTCCCTTAAGTGTTGTCTATAAGATCTAATAATAATCCAACAACTGGGAATTGATTTAATAAAATATGGTCTATATTTGCTATAAAAATAATACATGTAGTAATTGTATTATTTAAATATGTTAACAAAAAAGCTAATAAACAGTAATTACATTATGAATTCAGCTTAAATGTATAAATGTTTATACTTTAATTATAACTATTTTATAACCAAATATATTTATATTTATTTTTAATACATATACATTTTAAATATGTATATTTATAATACATTATCTATACAGCTAGCTTTTATGTGTATTCTAATGTTAAGGGAAAAGTCTAGAAAGATAGCAACATGTTAATGAGATTATCTCTTTAAGTAGACATTATAATCAGTTTTTCCCTTAATTTATCTATTTGCAATTCTAAATTTTCTACAGTGCAATGCATCACTTTGTAGAAATGCACTCAGAAATGGCTTTCCCTATGAAAATAAATTTCATCTTAGATCACATTTATAACAATTTAATTATTAGGGTGAGCATTAACAGTTTACAGTTTTAAAAGGATATACACACATACACAAGCACAAATATATACAAATTACGAAATGAGAGTCTTCACAACAAACCAATACTCCCCAGTTATAGGCTAAAATTTCAATTAAGTTCTCAGTGTCTATAAATCCACACCAGTGTATCTAAGGTTTATACACACACACACATACACACACATATACACACACACACACACACACACACACACATACACACACACAAAGCAAGACTTTATTCACACACAAAGACTTCATTTTGATCTACTGAATGACAATTAAATGGCAAAAGAATATATAATTCACTTTCTATTTTGCTGGCTTTGATATACTTTCTTTGTTAGATGGATGGTGGTTTGTTTGATTTATAACAACACTGGTATGACTGGAAAAGAATACTGGGCTTACCAAATATAGTCTGGTTCAATAGTTTTGCCAATGGCTGTGCTCAGTCATTACAGAGGCCCCACCCTTAGATCAGCTCTGCCATATTCAAAACGAATTCATCAGCTTGCTCAACTTTAAATAATGAGAGCCCACTGAGACCTCCTCACTGCTCAGTCCTGCTTTCTTACACTTACCTTTATTGATTTCCTACCTGGTCCAGTGTTCTACAACTAAAGACAAACTATAAGAATGAGCCAGATACCAATAGCTTATGTCTATAATCCTAGCTACTCAGGAGGTTGAGATCTAAGGACTGTAATTCAAAGCCAGCCAGGGCAGGAAAGTCTGTGAGACTCTTATTTCCAATTAACCAGCAACAAAGCTAGAAGGAGAGCTTTGCCTCAAATGGTAGAGTGCTAGCCTTGAGCAAAAAAAGCTCAGGGACAGGCCCAGGCTCTAAGTGTAAGCTTCAGGGCCCGCACACGCGCGTGCACGCACGCACGCACGCACACATAAATTATATATATATTTCCAACTATTTCTATTACAAGATCTAGACAACACAAAGTGAGATAAAAGTGGGACATTTAACTTAGCAACTGGATTTCTCTCACTACAGAGTGGCTACTACAGGTGAATCAGTAGGATGAATCATTAGGATGTTACACTAATTTCTGCCAGGAGCCAAGTTAACAAAAAGTCTGTGCAGACTATAGCACACAGTCAACACTGTAGTATGTCCCAGGGATAACTAATGGGTTTAACACTGGGGGAAATGTTTGGATGAAGGTCTAAGGACCATTCAGAGTTACTAGAAGCCAGATCTTTAATTCTGTTGATTTGAAGTGTGAGATTGATGTCTTTGGGGGAGAGACACTGGAATAGGCGAATAAGAGAAATCTCATTAGAGGCTTATGACTCTGTGACATACCTAGATGTCTGCAGGTTGCCTTTATAACAAGGACTTCTGAACATATAAATGGTAACATTTATGTCTGGAATGACTCCCAGTTCAATTGCTTCCTGGAATTCATCATTTCCCAGTATGTGGGGCTTTTAAGTGTTATATTCTTCTGATAAAAAAATGACTTATCAACTAATGATGAGACACCATTCATCACTGGATTTCACTCTGTATTACCACCCAAATGAAAAAAAATCACATTTACAAGTATACTTTGAAAAATGAATCATTTTAACAAATCCAAGTTTACCTCCATTTTTCTTATTTTAACATCCAAACATTTCAAGACTTACTGAGTTCTATCCAAATAATAGAGTCATATTTTAAAACATCTATATTGCTTTTATTTTGAAATGCAATGAAGAATCCAGAAAATGATCTGAAGATTGGCCTCATGAACTGAAAGCCTACACTGCCCTCATTGCCTTTCAACCAGGGTTAAAGGTGAGCTCAGGGCTCTGCCTTTACACTTTGATGAGGTGTAGCAAAGAGGACTAAGGGTTCTAAGTAGGCTCTTAGTAAAACAGATTTGGGAAACATAATATCCCATCCCAAACAAAGCCCCATCCTCAGGACAATTCATATTTGTAATTCATGCACTAAGAACTCCATGAAATAAAAAATAAACTTTTAAAAACTTCCCTTAACTCAGTTTTACTATCAAATAGAAATCTGAATATGAGAAGCTCCAACTATGCTTAAAAGAAGTATCTATAAGATTACTGTCCAGTATAAATAAAATATAAGCTAGATGTATCATTTTACATTTTCTCACAGCCACATAAATACAAATGAAAAAGGGACAAAATGTTATTAATGTTTCACATAACTGAATATATCCAAAATATTATTTCCACATATAATCAATATAAAACTATTTCATAGATGCATTCTACTGCTTTCCTAATAGTAAATCTTTGAAATTTGGTGTGTTTTACACCCATAAAACCTTTCAATTCAGACTAATCACATGGCAAATATTCCAGGGCACATGTGGCCAGTATTTACTTTGTTGAACATTGAGAAAACTAATGATAATATGAACTTAAATGTTTTAAAGTTCTCATACTTAACAAAAATGAGCTAATGTTAAGCCCTAGTCATCAAATGATATATAGAATAATTATGTATTAACAATTATTTTATAAACTTCAGTCCTTCGTCAAGTAGTCTCGTTTTCAAATGAAATCACAATTGGCTTTTAAAAAATATTTTATTATCTTTAAGTAGTTGTACAAAGAAGCTGCCATTCAACAAAGTAGTTTATGAATACAGTGCATCCTGATTAACGTCACCCTTTCAACATTCTTAGCTCATGCCTCTCAAGCTACCCCTTCTGTCACTTTTCTGAATTGTTTAGGATATGTATTACATTTTTCATCATTTATAAAACCACTTTATGTATATAATGCATCTTCATCTGTGTCATCCTTCAACATTTCCATCCCCCTTTGACCCACCCTTTCTCTTACTTTTCTTAATTTTGTATTATATACAATGAATCCTTGACTGAATTCTCCCCTTCCCCTCCCTCATCCCTCTACATTTGTCTACTCCTCCCCCTTTGGCCCCACCCCATCTCCTCTTGCAAGTTTCCATTTCCTGGTACTTACTTTGTTGAGCTTTGACTTCATCTTTCTAAAGAATTATAGTATTTGATGGGGCTGGGAAGGTGGCTCAGTGGTAGAGCGCTTGCCTTACATGCCTGAGGCCCTGGGTTCAATTCCTCAGCACCACATAAGCAAAAAGAAAAAAGCCGGAAGTGGCGCTGTGGCTCAAGTGGTAGAGCGCTAGCCTTGAGCTGAAGAGCTGAGGGACAGCGCCCAGGCCCAGAGTTCAGGCCCCACGACCAGACCCCAAAAAAAAAAGAAAAGAAAAAAGAATTTTAGTATTTGAACTTTCCATACAGTCTATTATATTTCATTTAATTCATTTGTAACTGCTTGCATAATATTCAATGTAGGTACATATAAGTAGTTTGATTGCTCTAGTCATAGCACCTATAACAGGTTGGGGCATGTAATAGATGTTCAATGAATGTGCTAAGCAGGACCTTGAATCCATTCTGGGCTATGTAGAGAGCTGCAGGGAAGTCAGGACTATATAAAAGAATCCTGTCTCTAAAAAAGAAAAAAAAATAGACCATATAACTCGCCAATATCTGGCTTTTGTGATGTAAAGAACTCAAATATACTTAACTCTTAATTACTATTTCATGGCAGAAATGATAATACATCTATCTGAGAAATAAATTTTAACAAGAAGTTAAATGTGAAACTATGAAGCCACAAATGTGAATCTATGAAGCTCTGAAAAACAAATAAGATTAGTAAACAATAGAAAATGAGAAAAGAATTTGGACAGGTCAAGTAAAAACAAATGAAGCCAGGTGACTGTAGCTCAACACCTGTAAACCTAGTTAATCAAGAAGCTGGGATCCAATTGATTGAATCCAGCCTGGGCAGAAAAGCCTATGAGACTTTATCTCCAAAATAACCAGCAAAACACAGGGCTGGAGGTGTGACTCAAGTGGGAGAATACCAGCTATCAGCTAGCAAACCTAACAAGTGAGAGACCCTGAGTTCAAACTCCAGACAGAACCAGCAAAAAATAAAGAAAAACAGAAAGAAAATGAAACACAAATAACCCTTAAGCACAGAAAAGGTATTCAAACTCACTCATAATAAAAGATACAATCTAAAACTACACTGTGCTTATTGGTAAGAATGTGGAAGAACAGGGACAGTGTAAATTGCTACCACCCCTTGAGACAGTAATTTAGTAAATTTAAAAAATAATAGAAAATATTTCTTTTTTAAAAACTGGCCGGGCGCCAGTGATTCACACCTGTAATCCTAGCTACTTAGGAAGCTGAGATCTGAGTATTGCGGTTTGAAGTCAACCCAGACAGAAAATTCCCCGTAAGAGTCTTACCTCCAATAAACTACTCAAAAAAGCCAGAAGTGCGCTATGTATGGCTCAAGTGGTAGAGCATTATCCTTGAACAAAAAGAGGCTCAGGAACAGTGCCCAGGCCCTGTGTACAAACCCTAGGACTGGCAAAAACAAAAACAAAAACACCAAACCCTACAATTGCCTCTTTGATTTAGCAATTTCACTAAGAATTTTTCTCCTAAAAATACACACATGCTCATCTCCAGAAAGATAAAAAGAAACTGATATCATGATTTCTTATGAGCAAGTTGATGGACAACTGTAGTGGCAGTTTTTCAATGTCTAACTTAATCTTTTGATTTCAAACCTATTCAACTGATATAAATAAACCAATAATGAAATAATGCAAAATGAAATAAACTCCAGTTAAAGGTAAGCACAGAATGAAACTGAAACTTAAGAAAATGAAGATTAATGTGATAGACTGAAGCATTGTTCTGAGATTAGCATTCGTGCTTTACTTGTGCTGTTGGTTGGATGGGCTTTATGTGGCCACAGGAAGAATCATTAATGAAGAAGTGAAGGCAGTCAGAAGCTAGCTTCTGTCCCTGGTCTGTCTTATAACTTAGGGAATACCTCACTGTCCCTACTTGCTCAAAAAGGTCTGTAATTGGCAACTAGAGATTACGCTAGCTATTGTAACTAGAATTCCAAGGCAAAGACCCAACTTCAGGAATTCTGTCATGTCAGGTCCATCCCTCTCCCCACGGGGCCAAGTAAACAGACAAGTAGTGGTAAAGGGCAGAGAAAAAGAGATTTACTATGTGACATAGGCAGACCATGGGAAGAGGCAAACTAACCATTTCAGTCGAAATCTTCAGGGTGCAGACATGCCCTTTAGGTCTAAATGGAGGAAGGACCAGGGCAGGGGGAAGACCTATGCATAATTAAACAGTTCTGGGCAAAGTGTAGGCTAGCTGGTTGATCATTATCTCAGTTCCTGTTCTATGAGAGTTTTAGGATGAACCTTACTGTCATTGTCATCACTTAGGGAGTGCAATCTGCTTCCAGTGAGATGATTCCCCTGCCCCAGGGCACCTCTCATGCGGGAAGACTATTTTTTTTTTTCTGTCCTGTAAGGCACGGATGTTCCTTTTGTCATAAAAGTATATTGAACAGGCTTGTCCTTCCTGGAACCCAAGGTGCTTACAAGACAGAGTGACTCAGGGTAAAGGAGACAGATATAAAGCGGAGGCACAGATACCAAACTTTTCTCCTTTCAGTTAAAGAATGTTATTTTTTCTTTTTACTAAAAACAGTTACTAAGTACCTTTGTACTATCAAATCTATCCAGTGTTTTCCCATCTTATCCACAAGGAAATAATGAACAAATTTGATCAAATGCTTTAATGCTTTACATCCCCAAATATGTAGTTATTAACTTATTGAATGGACATTTTAGTCAATGTACGCTAAAATCCATGAGTGGTGAACACTATTTAAGACTGTGGGAATGCAATAAAGGCTAAGAGACCTGTGAGACTCCATGGAGTTTACATTTTAGTGCAAACTACAAACTAATTTTAGTTTAGACTGCAAATAAATTTACTAGAATGTGATGTTAGACACTGATAAATGTTCTGAATAAGAGCAATAAGGTAACATTTTATGGCTATTACCCAGGTAACTGCTTTGTACCACATGCTCAGGAATGGTCTTTCCAAGATGATGTCCACCTACAAGGAGCTGGGAGTGATGGGACCATAAAACCTGTGGGATTTCCTTAGACTACTGGTCTAATGAATAATCCAAAGAAAAAAATTAATTTAACCTTACTAAGAAACTTAAGAATAAGTCATCACTTTTTTTCTAGTTATTCACGGTCATTTTTAATTACTTCAGATCAAGGTTAAGTTTATTAGCCAGCTGTTTCATCCTTTCTTTTTGGAAATTGAAATGTTCCCCTTTCCCCAGGGTTCTCCCACACTCCCTGATTTCTCAAAGATAACCCACTTGATTCTTTGATCGAGACTGTGACTTTTGATCTGGGCTCTTGTAAAAGCCCAAGGGCTCTTCTCAGAATCTCTCTTGAACTTTAATTCTATTTTTTAAAACTGGTTTTTAGTTTATCCATCTTATTCTAAGTTTATTCCTCTCCAAAGAGGAAGGTGGGGGGGGGGAGGATTCAAAGCAAAATCAAAGTTGGGCTGTACCACTTTTTCTTTCTTTTGTATTTTTCTTTTGTACTAGTGAAACATTTCAATGTCTGAGCCAAGCTGGTCTTGCTCTTCTTTGTGCTGCAAATGTAGCTTGAAAGGCCTTTTTGGCTCTTCTGAACAAATATATTCCTCTTCTGCAAGAGATCTCTTCTAAGAAAGAAGCTCTCATTTGTTTTTTTTTTCTGTTTTTTATTTTTACTCTTGTGAGGCAAGTTTGATCATCTCATCAATTCCACCAGTTTGCATAAATTGTTCACTGTAAGATCATTGTTCAGTATGACTGTACATACTTCTGAACCCATTTCAAAAATAAAATTCATCAAAGAGAGAAGCTAATATATCCTATAGTTGTATTCACTTCCCATGGCCTTGTGTGACTTTTCCCTAATTACAACAAAATTCCTAGTGGGCACAATATGCCTCCAAAATTTTTTTCTTTTTTTTGTTTTTGACCATGTGTTTTGCTGGTAGAAACAAAGCACTGTGTTCTTTTTGCTTCTCTCTAGAGTTTTCTTTCCTTCTGGTTTGATATTTTTATTAAGATAAAATATGAAGTCTTTCCTTCATTTCTTCCTAAGAAGTGCATAAGTCTACACAAAAGGATAATATATTTGACCTTAGGAAAATGGTCGGGCTTTAAGCATTTGTTCCTTTTCTTGCCAGCCTCTCTAGATCTTTTCAGATGACCATCTGAGGACAGGAAAATGATAAAAGAAAAAAAACTCATGAAAATATGCCTTTTAATACAAGCTAAAATTAACTGAAGGGACATCAGATCAGACCATCAGGAAAAAATAAGGCTGCTTTTCCCTCATGATTGCTCAGCTGGAAGAAAATTTCAGCGAAAAGAACAAAAGGCCACCCATTCCACTAGAGAATTTCTCCCTAGGCCTGCTGTGAATGTACAGACCAAAGACTTAGCTCCCCATTATACTCTTGCCAGTTTGCTAATCACTGAGGTTCACACTCTATTTTCTCTCCCTCTCCCTCTTCTTCTCCCTCTCTTTCTCTCCCACAGGTAACTTTTTGCGCCCTGAAATTTTCAGAGACAAGAAAAGCCAGTCTCTAAGCAGTTTGACTCACCATACAACAATTTGACTGATGAACCTACACAAAATTTACTACACATGATAATTGAATGTAAACCTCAAAACTGAACTGCTAACATTATTTATTACCAACCTCTTGATATTGAATTTTCTGCTGTTGTGTGTGGTAAGCCCTTTTGGCTCAACAGTTAGGACCACTAAGATTGCAACCCTTTAGCAAGAAATGCCTGTTTAGTGTTAGAGTTCAACAGAAGGCAATTCCTGCCAGTATTGCAGCCCTATTGCTAGCCATTGCCACCTTAACCATCTTGAGTTCTGTGTCTGTCTGTCCATCTTCTTTTCTCCAGATGGCTCTTTGTCGTTCAGTGACTGTGAGTCTACATGTTTTTATACCCTGGGCTTATTGGGTGCCCCTGTTATAATAGGTGTTTTAGAAAGTGGTACTTTATTGGTCAGGTCCCACAGCATTCTCATTGGTATTAATTACTAATCAGGCCCTTTCTCTAATCTTCTTCCCAGGGACATGGGAAGGTTATCAAAACTAGAAGGTACTAGAAAGGTGAGAAGCAAGATATTCCAAAGTAATGTCTCTTTTGCATCTCATTTCCTATTGTTAGATTAAGAGGGTGTCCAGAAGGTCTGGGCCCTAATTAATTTATTCTTTCTTTCCCTATCCCTTGAAATATCTTATCAAACAAATTGGGCTTTTAGCTTGATTTCATTGGGAAATAAATTTCTCTAATTTTTACTCTTACCTCATCTTTTTCCACTCACTTCCTTGCTTGCTTCCTTCTTTGTTTCATTTTGTTTTTCTTTCACAAGGACAAGCAAACTACACTAGTCAAGCCCCACAAAACAAACGTTAAGTGAAATAAAGCTGCCATAAAAGATAAATATAATTCTACCTCTATGAGATACCTAAAGCTGTCACATTCCTAGTGATAGAAAATAGACTAGTGGTTGCCAGGGTCTGGAGAGAGGGAAACTGGGATTATTTAATGGGTACCGACAGCATTTCAGTCTGATAACAATGTTCTGGTGACAGTTGCTGGTGATGGTTATATAACAATGTGAATGTGCTTAGTGACACTGAAACTGTACCCTTAAAAGTGGTTAAAATGGCTGAGGAGAAAGATGGCAGCGTAGCAACAGAGAATCTCCCTAGATCTCTCTGATCAGAGACATAGGGTCCTAACATATACTTTACCTCAAGAGAATGACAAGGAAAATATAAATAGGGGATCATAGGAATGAGGAAGAACTTATACCTAATACACTCAAGGATGGAAAACTGAGAAGGGCGTCCTGTGACTGCCATCCTATGCCTGCAGCGCAGTAAGGCTGCAATAGCAGCCCTGTGACCATGACCAAGACAGACAATGACACACCTGAGGATGCAGAGTGGCAGAGCACGAACACCAGACTGCCACATCCAGATGCCAAAAACGTTCACTACAGTGCTGCCAGTCAGCTCAAAATCACATGAGTTCCCCCCATGTCCCCACCTCCCCCATCGGTCCCCGGCAGGGAGTCCCTCCCATAGGAGACCAGCATGGATGGTGACCGAGCGTGCGTGGCCTGGACTCCTTCCCTCCCACCCGAAGAGGCTGGAGCCCTTTTTCCAGCCCCTTCTGCTTCTTGCAGAAGACCACTGGGACACATCCCCTACTCCCAGCCAGAAAAATAAAATGACTAGCAGCCACCGGTTTGGCGCTGGAAGTTTGCATTCCCCACAGTCCACAGTTGACAATGGGTGGAAAAACCTGACCTGCTGTAAATCAGCGGGAACAATCTCCACACATGGTCCTGGGGGAACGTGACCCCTACCGGGCTGACACCTGGCCCACAGACTGGAACGCAGCTCCTCACCTGGTGGGATGAAGATGCCAGCCCATGTCCCGTACTGTACAGTGGTGATCTGTAACACCCAGGGCTCAAATGAAGTCCAGGTGCTGGAATGCTGCTTCCT
Organism: Dipodomys ordii; assembly: GCF_000151885.1. Classification (NCBI taxonomy): domain Eukaryota; kingdom Metazoa; phylum Chordata; class Mammalia; order Rodentia; family Heteromyidae; genus Dipodomys; species Dipodomys ordii. Next base: position 23,027,456 of record NW_012267228.1, read on the forward strand.
GCCCCAATTGAAGGAGACACCAGACCATAATTCTGGCCACGATGACTTTCCACCATACCTAGAGAGAAGAGGCCTACTCCAGACACAGATGCAGGCCAGGACACTATACGCTCTGTACCACATAACAGGAAGTCACCAATGGACTTAAACCCAAGCCAGACCATTAGACCGCCCCATCCACCACAGAACCCTCACAACTGGCTAGGGCCCATTACACTATTCATACCATACTGAGCTAAAAGCTGCCAAATGCAAAGTGGACAGAGATCCATCCAGTGAATCATACCCTACCCCTTCTTAATACACAATCTGAATGTCACTGACAGTCCCTGAACCCAAATACATAAATCACAATGAGAGCTTACAAAATTTATGAACAAGACAACATGCCAAATTCAAAAGCCAACAACAATCCAGGGAAGGACCCTAAGGAGAGCAAAGAAGAGATGATTAGAGAAATAGCCAATGAAATAAACAAATAGAAGAATAAAAGGAATAAGTGACTAAGAATTCACGGGTCACCCAAAAAGATATTGAAAGAAAGAAATGCTACACACCTCATTAAAAGAAAAAATTAACACCCTGAGAACTGACCTCAACAAAGACATTGCATGTAACCTTGGAAGCATGAAAGGCCCAATTTCCCAATTGCAAACCACAGATGAAAGCATAGACAATAGAAGAAGTGAAGTAGAAAATCACCTAAATTGAGGATAAGACAAAGAAATTAGAACAAAAAATTAAAGGCATTTCTTCATGTGCCTATTGGCCATTCTTATTTCCTCTTCAGAGAAGTCTCTCTAAATCTTTGCCCACTTATTAAAGGGGCAGTTGTTTCTTTGAGGATTTGTTTTGGGGGGGATTTAATTTTTTGAGTTCTAAGCATATTTTAGAGATGAGACCCTTGTCTGTTGTATGGCTAGATGAAGAAATGCTCAACTTCTCTGCCCACAAAAGAAAGGCAAATTGAAACAACATTGAGATTCCGCCTCACCCCAAATAGAATGGCTATAATTAAGAAATCTAATACCATGTGGCAAAAAGGGGACCCTACTGCATTATTGGTGGGAGTGTAAACTTGTTCAACCACTCTGGAAAGCAGTATGGATCTCCCCTATGACCCAGCATTCCCACTTCTGGGCTTTTACCCCAGTGGTCACAAACAAGGCCATTCTAAAGTTACCAGCACAACTATGTTTATTGCAGCATTATTCACCATAGCTAAGATATGGAACCAACCCAGATGACCCAGATGCCCCTCAGTAGATAAATGGATCTAGAAAGTGTGATATATATTATATATATGTGCACTATATATATAATATAAAATACCCATATATATAACATATTATATATAACACACACACACATATATAATATATATATAATGGACTTCTATGCTTCCATCAGAAAGAATGACACCAACCAACTTGTTAGGAAATGGAAAGACTTGGAAAAAATCATAAGTGAAATAAGCCAGACCCAAAGAAATATAGGTCTCATGGTTTCCCTTATTTGTAATAATTAGTATATGTCTAGGATAATCTTATCCAATGAGCATAAGAGCTCAAAAGCTATGTATGACCATATAAGGTGATTTTAAGTAAAATGAACCTCAAGATATGGACACAAGAAGTTTTTCTTTATTGTTGTTGTAAAACCATCTGGTCCTGGCCTTTTCTTAGATGGGAGGTCTCTTATTGCTGTTTCTATTTCAATGCTTGATATGGGCCTGGTTTAACTCATGTTGGTTTAGTTTCGGCATGTCCATATTTGCTAGGAAAAGGTCCAGATGCCCCTCAGTAGATGAATGGATCAAGAAAATGTGGTATATATACACAATGGAATTCTATGTCTCCATCAGAAAGAATGACATTGCCCCATTTTTTAGGAAATGGAAAGACTTGGAAAAAATTATATTAAGTGAAGAAAGCCAGGCCCAAAGAAACATAGGTCCCATGGTTTCCCTTATTTGCAGTAACTAGTATATGTCTGAGTCAAGCAGAAAAGGTCAGATAAGTTGATGTTAGGGGAATGCACCCCAAGACAAGTATCCAAATGTTTTACTTTCTTTCATGCAATTGTTTCTAACATATTTATAAGATGGTTTCTATGTTGCTTTGTATGTCCCTCCCCCATGGTATAACCCCTGCTTTCACTGTATTTGATGTTGTTATAATTTGTGGAGGGGAAGGGCAAAAACAAATCATTTAACTAGAGATACAGGTGGACCCATTGCAACAATGAGATGTACAAGTCATTTTGTTGAAAACGAACTTTACAACTTTGGTGCGGGCTGGCAGGGGGGAACGGGGAGGATAGGGTTGGGGGAAGAGGGGGGCATATGGGAAGGGATAGGAAGGGGAAACAAAGAGGAGGCAATAATGCTTGATAAGAAATGTACTCGTTATCTTGCCCATGTAATTGTAACTCCTCTGTACAGTATTCTCACAATAAAAAAATAAAATAAAATAAAACATGAAGTTGAAATAAGTAAATAAATAAAAATTTAAGGCTATGTGCATCTCAGCCAAATGCGGCAGAGGCAAACAAAAGAAGCCAGACAGTCACAGGAAAAGAGGGAGCCATGAGTGACAACAGGTACAGCAAAGCAGCCAGGAAATCCACTGGGAAATATTCTAACATTTCATTTAACTGCAATTTCCTAAGTGTTGGCTGTGCTCCTCCTTCAGGGAGCACAGAGGGCCCCATTGTCTGGACTGATCTGCCCAGTAAAGTTGAAGAGTTCTTCTTAGCTTCACTTCATGAAGGAGGTACAGATGGTAGTGTTTCTTTTCTCCTTATTTTTGCCTGTTGCCAGTAAGTGCAGCTTCCTTCCCAAGGCTTGCACTTGCCATGTTTTTTCCTGCTCCTTTCTCCTTTTATTAATTTTTCTGCTTGAGGCATATGGAGAAACATGTGTCAGTGTGGGCAGTTTCTGGTACCACTGCCAAAGTTAAGGACAGGCTTGAAACTTAGGGAACTGATCTTAGCCCCCGTGAAACTGATTAATAGGCTAGAAGGAAGAATGAAAATGCTAAATAAGAATGGCTTATGCCAACTGGTAGCCTGTTAAAGCCAGGAAAGAACTCGGACCCTGATGGCAAAAACACTACATGTGAATCTGTGTCACTCAGCCTTAAAAATACCACAAGGCTGTCAATCAAAGAGAGACCTATTAAATATATTATGAAATTTTCAAGCAGGGTCACAGCTAATTGCCCTTGTGTGAATTATGGAAATTTCACATTTGAGAGCTGAATCCATTGGAAAAGGCAAGGTGAAACAACAAGATAAAAGGTTTGCCTTCCACTTGGCTTGCACATCTGGTAGGGCTATAAAATGATCTGACCATATATTTGCAATTTAAGTATATATCTACCATACAACCTAGCAATTTTAGTTATAGAAATTCTGTCAGAGAAATGGAGGTTTATGTCCATACAACAACTTGAATACAAACATTTATAGTAGATTTAGATATAATGGCTAAAAACCACCCAACTTTATCTTTCATTACATGAGTGAGTTACCAATTTGTGGTATAAATAGGAAGTGGAATATTACTCAGCAATACTCACAGAACAATATGGATGAATTTCAAAGTAATTGCTCTGAGTGAAAGAAACCAGCTTTCCCAAAAGAAGCCATACTGCATGATCCCATTTATATATAATAATAGAAAATACATATTTATCTAAAGTGACAGATATCAGAAAAATGCTGTGCTGGGATTGGAGGAATGGGAGGGTAGAATGGTAGGAAGCAATTACAAAGAGGCACAAGGAAACTTAGCAGAGAGGTTTACTTGTTATATACATACCATTTCAACCTTATTACATGTACAAAATTTGCCAGATTGCACATTGTACATACATACTGTTCATTGTATGTCAGTGATGCCTCAAACAACAATAACAACAAATGCCACTGTTTCTTTGGTAGGGTTAAGTGGTGTTACATTTGTGCTCAGTTGTGCCACAGTGATGAGTTGAAACATGACCAGTGGGACGGAGTCAGATGAGACAATTCAGATTGTTCCACGAGGCCTCTCATTTAGCTCAAGGGCATCCTCCTTGCACTTGTGAAGAGTAAAACACAGTCAAGACCCTACATTTGGAATCACAGTATCACATTGGCTAAGTTAAGTCAGAAGGCAGTTTCAGACTCAAAATATGAGAAATACAGAGCTCTTGATGGCCAGAACCTTGAAGTCATATTTTCAAAGATATTGATAGGGGAAATGGTATAAAATCATGATCATTTTTATAATTCAACTATACCAATTAATGAGCAGGTGTTGCTACATAGTAAACATTACAAATATTATTTCATCAGTAAGTTGAATCTTAATTTTTGAAGATGAACAAACAGGGCTAAAGGCGAAGTTATGGGAGATAGATGCCCAAAGGCCCATAACTCATCAGCTGCTGGGATTCAAGCTTTACTCTGCTTAATTCCAGAGCATCTGTTCTGGGAGTCAGTGCATCAGTGCATCATTTCTTCTTCATATTGCTAAAATTCTCATTTCTCATTCTCTCCATAGCCCATCTACCTAGTAATAGAGGTGGTCTTCTTAGTACCACTCCAGAAAAGGCACACCAGGAGTAGTTTCACAAATAGAATAGACTAGATGAACGGAAAGAGGGAAACTTTCTCTGCTTCTAACTCCTCTGAATCATGTTTTACCTTGAGTATGAGCTTGCAGTTTAAAAATGAAATCTATGAGGCAGTCTGAATTTCAATCTCACCAAGGAAAACTTGGTTGCATATCCTAAAAATGAATACTAAACCCCTGGAGGCATTTTAAAATGCATGAATAAGATTGTTCTATTTGAAAAATTCATTAAAACTATGTGGTCTAGTGAAGGTTGATGATTGCCATTATCTACGTGTTTGTACCTGTTTGTATAGGCCATTTGCAAACTGTTAATGGATTGTGTTCCTAAAGTTCATAGGCAAATAAGTCAATGGTTTAGAAATCAGATTGCTTTTTTTCACAGAAATAATACAACAAATGCTTTGAAGGTAGTCTATTAAAGCCCATTTAACATGAAATATAGTGCAAAGGAGAAAACATTATTTTCCTGCAGGTTTTGAAAACTAAAATGTTTCTTTAAAAAAAATAACAAAAGGCCTGACAAGTTCCAATTCAGGAGTTCGTGAACAAAATTCTCTTCCTGTATGTCCCTCAAAAATGGAACAGAGCAATGTCACTTTATTTTCTAACAGATATGAATTATATTACCTGCTTTAAAGGGCAGAATCAACTATCTTTACATTTAGTTTTAAATAACAATTGATTCATCTCACTGCTTATATAAAGGAGTCATATGAACTATGTAGTTAAGAGCTGGATGCCAGAGGCTCATGCCTGTAATCCTTAGCTCCTCAAGAGACTGAGGTCTGAGGATCAAGGCTTGAGGCCAGCACAAGCAGTAGCAAAAATCTGGACCAGGGACAAGACTCAACCAAAAAGCTGAGTGAAAGCATAAGGCCCTGAATTCAAGCCAGTGTCAGCGCACATGTGCGCGCACACACGCATGAATCATAAGTGTAAAACATAGTTCGGATTTATAGTGCCTTCACATACATTGATTGTCATAATAAAATGCCATAGACTATTTGGCATTAAACAACAAAAATTTTTGTCAATTTACAAGAGGCTGGGAAGTCTAAGATTAAGCAGTTTGAGCAGTTTGGTTACTACTGAGAGCTCTCTTCCTAGCTTGTAGACATCTTCCTTTTTCCTCATTGTGTCACAGAACAGAAGGACAAAAGGATGGGCAGCACAACAAAGGGAGAGGGGAGAAAGAGAACCCTTTCTCTCTTTTAAAGACTAAAAATACTATTGGATTAGGACCTCATCCTTATGACCATGTTTAACCTTAATTACCTCCAAAATGTTTAGTCTCCAAAGACAGTCATTTTGAGGGTTAAGCCCTCAACATGTAAAGCAGAAGAAGGTGGAGCACAATTTAATCCCTGGTGCTGAAGCTGAAAATCAGATTAGTTCTAAATCTTGATTCTTTGGTGCAAAAATCTTTCAATGGCTTTCTATCCTACTCATAACAGAAGTCCAAGTTGTTTGATGAACTTTAAGACTGGACATGACGTGCCCAGTTTCCTTACCTCTGTCCCTTTCTTGCCTATCACCTTCTCTTCTTTGATCTGACTCGGGCCTCCTTATTATTGTCCACATACATGAAACAGAAAGACCTGCCTTCCATGGCCATTACATCTAATCTAACAGCCACAATTCTCCTCCGTCTGCCCTTACTTCCTGTCATTCTCCCTTAATCTCTGCCATTTAACTTTCCACATTAAAATACACTGCATAATTCTTTGATCATTTCTTTGTCATCTCACCACCAGAATTAGCATGCTAACTATAGGACATTGGGAATTCTGTAATTGTTTATTTCTCCTCTGTGAGACTTGACACTACTGGGTTATGTAAACATACATGAACAACTTTTCCAAATCATTTCTCAATCTACTTATTTATATGTACATATTCTTATTTGACTGTCTCTTTAAGTCTGAAAAATTAAATACATTTTCTTTTCTATAGCCAAAGATTGATCTGAAGATAAATCATGAGTCACCAGAATGGCAGTAGATAATTAATTGTTGCCATGCCCAATGCAACAACCTTCCCACTAATTCTCGATTTTCAAATCGTTCTTGAAAAATTTATGTTTTCTATAATCCTATAGCTTGATACAAAGCTATTCTTTGATCAATACACATTTGGATTGTACAATTGTGTAAAGTCTTATCACCCTGTAGAGTTGTATCTGCCATCAATACAGTCTCCATTTACAAATAGCCTACATTGTATTATTTTTAAACTTAAGATTATATCTATTGTGAAAGATGTAGTTCAATAATTTTTGTCATTTGGTTTCACTGATAAAAAATTTTTACTCCTTCACTCTGCTTTTTATCAATGAGTCTAGATTTAAAAACAAAAAACACTATCATGAACAAATCTATTTCATTGCTTCCAAGTATTTTTCTAGCATAGCACCTCGGTCTCATGTTATAATTTCAATAACACAACTCTGCTGTCTTAAAATCCATTTGCTCTGATTTTCAATTCATTGAATATGCTGGGGCAGACACTGTGGTTTCCACTCAGGTTGCTAATGACGCCAAATGGAGACATTTTTTTTGTGTGTGTGTGCAAGATTCAGAAAATCAGAGGTAGGATAGGTTTTCCAAATTCTTTTCAACATAGCTTGGGAGCTGAAGAAAATATATTGTATTCTGCCAAAGTTCTCTTACCAATCATTCACATTTTATGGGTTTGTGTTTAACAGCCATCTTTACTCACCCTCCAAGACATGTTTCAATTATGTGTTACTCAGAACCCAACCATAAGTGGAACACATTCTCAAGGATTCTCTTCTGTAGGGCCTTTACAAATTCTAAAGTATTGTTTCAAATAAAAAAAAAACTTATATTGTAACTCACAGTCTAACTTTGGTAATTAAGATATTTTTCAAAACATGGGAATGGTACTTAGTGGCAATATGCAAACTCCATGGAAAAAGTAATCACACTGAATGAGTGTTTACCATATGTTCAGCCTCATAGGTGACACAAATAGGACTAGGTCTCAAAGAAATTATAAATGAGTTTCCAACAAGACGAAATATGGTAAGTATCATATAAAGAAGACTGTGGGCTAGAATGTGCCTCAAATGGTAGAGCACTTATTTACCAAGCAGTAAGCCTTGAGATTAAACCCCAGTACTGTCCTAAAATAATAACATGGTGTCAGTGCTAATAAATGTTGAGCAAATTCTGAATAATTGAATGACTGAACTTGAATAATTAAACAACTGAATATTCTGAACTTCCTCATGAACTTCATATTTTGTTTCTAAGAAATCGAACTCCTCTTAGTAACTCTTCCATATTCAGGCTGTGAAGTCTGGTCAACAATAAGAAAGAAAATTTACTCATCCCCAAGAAAAAAATAATCAGTACATCATTCTCAAAATGTGGAAGCTCTCTCCATTTATTTTTACAAATCTTTTCATTGATATGCCTCAGTAACTTTAAGAACCTATAGAAAACAGTAATAAATTATATGCATAATTTTTCTTCATATTTCCATTCTGAAGGGAAGTTATTTCTGTTTTTTTCTGCCTAAAACAAGTTTTAGTTATTTAATAAAAGAGTCACATAATAAAGAGATTATGAATATGCTTGATAAATATTTCAGCATGGCTTACTGTCATCATAATTTCAAAAAGGATTACTTTAAGCTCAGCATTAAAACATAAGAGATCAAGGCAAAGTCTTAGAATTCTATCTCAGATAATAAAACAAGCAAAAAAAGTCAAAGAAAAGACATCAATAATGACATCTAGGGCATACAATGTACGTCTGTTTTGAACTGAATTTTTAATTGGATATTTTTATTTGAAAATGACATGATTAAAATTCTCTTAGTACAGAATTATGATGAAATATGAAATATTCAAATAATCACTTAAGTATCTCCAGTTTATAAATTATTTTAAAGTAATTTATAATACTATCTAAAGTATTTTAGGTTATTTTCTATTGTTACTTTAAAATATAAAGTATTTTAAAGTAATCTATTTTTATTTGTGCTGGTAGTAGAGCTTGAGCCTAGGCACTGTCTCTTAGATTTTTTTTTTTTCCTCAAGACTGACACTCTACTACTCCATTTCTTGCTTTTTGCTGGTTAATTGGAGATAAGAGTCTTATGGACTTTGCTTCCCAGGCTGGCTTTGAGCAACAACCCTTAGACCTCAGCCCCCTGAATAGCTAGGATTATATCAGCATACAGCTAAACTAATCTATTTTGAAGAACTATCTACTGGAAATCTACTTTTCAAAAATCTTACATTGCTCTGGAGCAGTTGTGCATCTCCTGAAAGTTTACTTATTGTTTCAAACATGTATTGTTGGGCTGATTATAAATTTTACACATGTCCTAAGAATCTACACATTTGGAATTTTATCATTAATCACTGGTTTTTAAACATTGTGATAGATAAGATGTCAAATTTAGGGGAAAGCTAAGACTGTGACATCTGATTACTATGAATCAAGGATTCTATTGTTGCTGCTTTATCTTTCAGTGTCACAAATTAAAGATAATATTTCATTAAAATCTAAAGTTAGAAATTAGTTTTATCTGTCTCCAAATATTGTAGGGAAGCTGGGTTAATCTCAATCTACTGTTTCTCTTAGACTAGAAGACGAATTAGAAGGCGATTCTATTCTCAGTTAAAGAAAAGCTTGAATTAGAACCAACTAGAACTGGAGATCTTCACTTTATGAGGTGGACATCCTCATCTAATGATGTCTGTCTTTAGTGAGGAGGGCATAAAAAATTCTAAAATTTGAGCTCACATTAGAAACAAATTATCCTGACATCACATTTTGCTTCTTAGGGGCCTTCTACCACTTGAGACTCTGGTGTGACTAATGCTATTCAAACTTACATGTTTCTTTGACAGACATTGATAAATTTATACTCAGGTGACCATAGTGCATACAGCAGTCTCTTAGTGACCCCAAATTGCCAACTAGTTTCAATGTATGTGGTAACCTGTATGTATAACTTTGTTGTGCCAGAAACTGTTGGCAGAATTTACATGGGCCTATGAAGAAATATAAGTGTATACCACTAATCTGGCAACAAGCTCCAAAAATTCTTCCTTTTCTTCATCTCTCAAGATAAATTTGTAAAGCAATCTTTAATATCACCAACATTCCATCCCCTATCAATGTTCAAGGTGAAGTTATTTAAGCCACTGATGGCCTAAAGAAGATACTTTTGTGTAGTTAAGTGGCAATATATATTTATCAAATAACTGATCTAGATGGATCAGTTACTAAATCAGATATTTATATCATATTATATATTAATATTATATATACTTTGGCAGAACTGGTTTTGAGCTCAAAGCCTTACACTTGCTAGGCAAGTACTCTGCAACTGAGTCATACTTCAACCCCTACCTTAGAATGTAATCTTAATGTTTTATAAATATAGTACAATGCGCTTGTCTGCAATAAGATGTGTGCTCTGCATTAGTTCTTTCATTGATGTGTTCATTTTACAAAATTATGAATCAAATACCTTGAAATATTAATGGGGTAAAATTCAATGTATATTAATGGTGGCTATATATATAAGGGACTGTCAGATCCCAATCCCAATTATGTGTACTTATTGAAAAACATATTCACAAATGAGTGAAACTCAAATCATAAGTTCTATTAATTTTAATGCTCCCAAGATGAGTCAGAATTTTTTTTAAAAAATAGCTTGTTTATCTAGATTCCTAACTCAGAAAGTTATTGTAAACTAGTGAAATTGTTTGTCATAAAGTGTTTAAGTTGATATAGAGTTTTCATTGTACTTCTGAGGATTCTTTTGATGATTAGAAAGGGTTTCAAGTTTATTGTAAGTAAAATTTTCCCCCATTACTTTTAATATTTTAATTTAATATTCATGCTTTGCCTAGCATTAGATAGTTCAAAATTATGTATAAACCATTAAAGGTTGAATTTCATTAGTGTTCTAATTTCTCTATGAGCCCCGGTGTTATTTCCTTGCTGCTCAAATCTAAAATATTATGTAACAATAAATATTTAAGAAGATGAAATTCATAACTCTTTTTGTTAATAGAATTCACCATAACTAAAGCAAATTATTGCAATAAATGTGTATTAAGATCTATTTCACCAAATTCCATAATATTAAACATTTACAAAAGTCCCTAATGTTTAAGTGAAATATATAACAGGACACAGATATGAGAAGTTTATGATCCAGGCAAATAGAGCAAGCAAGAATAAAAAGTTCCATAATCACTAGTATTTACTTTTTTACTCATAGTTTAATTCATACGCATATAATTCTACAAATACATATCTGTTTGAAAGCAAGGTAATTGTGATGCAGCTTAGCATATCTTGCTGGTCTCCTTTTGCTCATATAATCATGCATTTTATATATGTGTATGTATAAATAATATATACATATACATTTAATATTAATATAAAAAGCCTAACATGTATATGTCTCCCCAATACACACACACACACACACACACACACACACACACACACACATCTCTAGATGATGGTCTACTGAGAGGTGATTGAGGGGATCTTGAAGGCATCAACTTCATCAATGGATTAGTCTATAATGAGTTCAGACTGAATGGATTATTAGGAGGTGGGTCTGGATTGCAGGAAGTAAGTCCCTGGGGACATGCTTTTGACCCCCCCCCCACCACCACTTTCTGCCTTTCCCTCTAGTTCCTCTGACTATGCCCCTAGTGCTGTGGTGTTTGCCCTGTCATGGGCCTGAAAGCAATGAAGCCATCCAACCATGATCCAAAATAAAAATGTTTGTCCTTTAAGAAGTTTTTCTCAGATGTTTTGTCACAACAATGAATAAGTGACTAACATAACATATATTCCAAGCACTGTGTTAGCTCTAAAGAGCAAACTAGACATGGTTTATTTATGTATTGGCATATATCCATTAAGTTGTGGCCACTACAATTTGGGACTATTGAGAGCTTCCAATATGGGCAATCTGAACTGAGTTATTCTATGAGGAGAATACATATGCAAGAAATAAAGGCTTTGGAAAGAAAGAAAGAGAGAGAGAGAGAAAGGAAGGAAGGAAGGAAGGAAGGAAAGAAGGAAGGAAGGAAGGGAAAGAAAGAAAGAAAGAGAAAGGAAGGAAGGAAAGAAGGAAAGAAAGAAAGAGAAAGGAAGGAAGGAAGGAGAGAAAGAAAGAAAGGAAGGAAGAAAGAAAGGCTTTGTACCAAAAACTGTAAAATATTTTGGTAATAAATGTGTATTGATTTTATGTCAAAATGGTATTTTATGATACTACTTTAAAAACAAAATACCACTATTATTAATTTTACATTGTTTTTCACTTTCTAGACTGTCTCCAAGAAATTTTAAAGTTGCACTGGTATATGAAAAACTGACAATAAACTAGTAAATACAAAATATTACACAAAGTTTATTTTAAGTAGAAAAAGTACTCTGAATTTAATCATTAGAAAACACTGACAGAACAAATGCATTAGATTAAATACTGGCCACCAAGAGATAAAGTTCTAATCACTGGATTTTGTAAAATGTTATCTTATTTAGATATAAAGGTCTTTACAGTTGCAATGAAACAAAGGTTTACCTTATGTCAGTGATCCTGAAATGCCATCATATGTATTGTTATAAAAGGAAGCAGGAGTTTACAAAGACAAGAACAGGAGGTAATATGACCAACCAGGCAGGAATGATCACAGCAGCAAGGGACTGGAAAGAATATATTCTTCCCTCTATAGTTTCCACACCACTTGACAATGCCTTAATCTGAGACATGTAGTCTCTAGAAAGGAAATCAGCTGTTCAAGACCAAGTTTGCTGACAGAAGGAATTATTATTATTAGCAATTATATCAAAATTTATTAAGCAGTAAAATAAATGTATGTTAAATAATTAGAATATGATTCTAGGGAAAGACTTTAGTGGTATCTTGGTAAAGACTGTATTGGAAGGGAGCAATGTAGACAAGAAAAAACCAATTCAAAGTTGGCAACAAAAAAAAAAACAATTCAACAAAGGAAGAGGCTACAATGCTTGATAAGAAATGTACTCATTATCTTGCCCATGTAATTGTAACCCCTCTGTACAGTATTTTCATAATAAAATATAAATTTTAAAAAAACAATTCAAAGTTGGCAACAAAGAAGGCAACAAAAATAGATAGCCTAGACCAAGGTAGTAGCAGTAGAGAGGGTGATAAGCAGAAGAGTTTAAGATACATCTTGAAGACTGAGCATGAGGAAATTTAATCAATGGCATATAGGGAGGGAGTAAACAAAATAAATAAAAGTCCCAGGTTTGTGACTTAAGCAACTTAATAGATCATTGATATGTAGAACATTGATAGAGGGATACTTTCACAAGAAATTATGAGTTGAATTGTAATAATACTGATTCTTGAAATATCTAATATGTACCCCAGCCAAATTAAATAATAATTTATATGTTTTGAGCTCCAATAAGAATGGTAGTTTCAAGGTATAAACTTACAAGCCATCAGCATGTAGTTAGTTGCATGTAAATCCACTGATATGGATAAGTATTACACAAAGTGAGAATATAGACATTATATATGGTAGTGTACTCCTGTAATCACAGTGACTCAAGTGGATGAAGTAGGAAAATCATTGTCTAAGGTCATGCCAGGCAAAAACAGAAGAGCCTACCTGAAAAAACAAACTAAAAGCAAAAGGATTGGAGACCATGGTTCAAGACACAGAGTGTTTGCCTGGTAAGCATGAGTCTCTGACTTCAATTCCCAGCACTCTTGAGAGATATAGAAAGACCAAGAATATGTAGATCTTAAAAGACAGAACATTAAGGAATCCTTAAATGTAGGGGCTGGGAAGGCGGCTCAGTGGTAGAGCGCTTGCCTTGCATGCCTGAGGCCCTGGGTTCGATTCCTCAGCACCACATAAGCAAAAAGAAAAAAGCCAGAAGTGGCGCTGTGGCTCAAGTGGTAGAGCTCTAGCCTTGAAATGAAGAGCTGAGGGACAGTGCCCAGGTCCAGAGTTCAGGCCCCACGACCGGACCCCCCCCCAAAAAAAAGGAACCCTTAAATGTAGAGCATAAGTAGAAGAGTAAGAATTGAGGAAAGGGCTGGAATGTGACTTAGTGACAGAGTACTTGCCTAGCATGCATGAAGCCCTAGGTTCGATTCTTTAGTACCACATAAACAGAAAAGGCCAGAAATGGTGCTATGGCTCAAGTGGTAGAGAGCTAGCCTTGAGCAAAAGAAGCTCAGAGACAGTGCCCAGGCCCTGAGTTCCAGTCCCAGGACTGGCAAAAAAAAAAAATAAAAGAATTGAGGAAGGAGAGACTGATTAGAAAAAGCCAGGTGTGAGGGGGGAGAATAAAAATCAGAAGAGTTATCATATGACAGAAGCCAAATGGAAGAAGAAAACATTTGCTAGGAAGAATAGTGCTGAAAAGCTGAACAGAAACATTGAAAGGAAAATTAATATTGGCTTTAGCACAATGAAGCTCAGGGAAAGTTTTGTCAGCATCGGTTTCCTTAACATTGTCAAATCTGAACTCAGACTGTGTAAGTTTGAGAGTGACAAGACTGATTCTGGTGTATGGTCTGAGATAAGAATCTGGTTTTATTGCTTTCACTGTGGAAAACCAATTACTGGCTAACTTCAGGAATACATTTTGTGGAGATAACATACTTATATGAGAAAGTGGTTTTAAATGTGAGAAAAGTAAAAATACACAATGTGGCTGGCAAATTAACTTGAGAAGGAAGCAAAGGAATGGGACCAAGTAGCAAGCAACCACCTCAAATGGAATTGAGGATGTCATTGACATTTTGTTAGTCACAGCTTCTAGTGTACTTAGTTCATAATGATATTCATAATATATGACAAAATTTTACATCTATATGTATATAAATAAAAGATAATATACACAGAGTATCCTGGGAATTCCTGAGGAGGAAGCACCAGAATCTGTCTTCCTACCTACACAACTTTTGGGCAGCATTTGTGGAATGTAACTATATTTGGGAGTCTGGAATCTATTGAAGGCTTACAACTTTCATGGAATAGCTTAAAGTGTGAATTGTAGTTGCTTGTGTTCAGTATTAGCTGTTACCTCACCACCCATCCCTTACCCAGCCTCTTGGCAGGCAGCCATGTACATGTTTCAGGGAGCTTGCAGGAGCAAGCTGGACAATAAGGATCTTGTCCTTCAAATACTAGGGATTTGTGTTTTAGTAGCCAATTGCTACTTCTGTTATAGAGGGGCTTATAGACAGGCAGGTTGACATTTTTACAACCATCTTCCATTGTTGTAATTGTTGCCCATCAGAATAAAATAACATCCAAGAAGATTAATGGGTTGGTATCCTTCATTTTTCCAAATCTAGGGAACCAGATATTAAAAACTAGACATTCAAAAGCAACTATTTATGGTGGAGAATTATAAATGCATTGGAGAAGGCTCAGAAAAGATGAGAGAAAATCTGAAAATTATAACAAGGGCTAATCACTGGCATGGAGATAGCTGGTTGTGTGGTTGTTTTTACTTCAAAAATCAACTAAACACAAAAGAAGATAATAATAAAGGAAATAAGGGACAAAAAGTTATAAAGCATACAGAAACTAAATAGCGAAATGACAGAAGTTACTCCTTATTAGTTATTACTTTAAATAGAAACTCTCCATTAAAAAAAACAGAGATTGCCATAATGAACAAAAATATATAAGCCAACAACCGTAAGCCTGCCTTGGTTGCTTATTTATTACACACAGTTTTGATCAAGTGTGGCTGAAAAATGAATTTAAAGATAGTCAAAAAACATTTGAAAAACAAAATGTTTAAATTTTCTTTGAGTGCTTTGTATAGCTTAGTTGATGCGGAGAAGTTTATAGTCAGTCCTGAATTACCATCAGTTGTGTTTAACTGTTGTTTGATCTACTGAGGTTCCCCTGCCTTTAATTATTTTTGCCAATCTGTGTCTCCCCACCCTCCTCCAAATGGTAAGAGCCTCTGCATGTATGGGAACTCTGGAAACAACCCTACTCACATGGTGAGGGATATTCACTCTCATGCTTACACACATAGCTCTAACACCACATGACTGCCAAATAAAAATAGTCACTAAGAAATTATTCAAAACTAACTGGCTTGACCTAATGCTAACTTACAAGAAGTGTTCAGATTGGAGTTGAGAATAGATATGTTATAGAAAAAGACTGAAACTAGAAACAGGAAGAGGTCCTCCCACCCAATGAAGAGAGAGAATCACATAAATAAGTTGATTCTGGGGAAGAAAAAGTGTAACCCCAAAAGAATGCTAGTACAAACTTGGGGTGCTGAAGGATGTAGTGAGCCACAGAACCATCTGCAGAGCAACTCAGAGGCCTAAAACTTTACATAGACAATCGATGGAACCTTAGTACTTACTAGACAGATAAGAATAATTAGCATTGACATTGCAAGGCAAGAAATGGGTACCACAATGCAGACCAGGACTTAGAACAAGAAAAATAACCAAATAAAGTATGCATACTACAGCAAAACATTCATTTCACCATATTTGTTAAGATCACCAGTCACCTCAAAAGGGAGAAGTCCACAACTCAGATCCACTTGTCTTTTCAGTTGTATAACTTTAGTCATCAAAAGTGTTGCTTTAAATGTGCTCAATGAATAACAATTGCTGTTATGGAGGAGAACCGGAATGGTTTAGACTTTAAGTCTTTCTAAGTAACAAATGCATCCTACGCACATGTAATGGAACTCATGAGGGGAAAAAATAATCAAATCAAAAGAGCATACCTAGCTATATACACAAAAGTCCAAAGCTTCAGGGTGTAATTGACAAAACACATATGAAAAATAAACACACAGTTTATCGATAAAATATGAAATAAGATATTATAATCCCCTAAATGTTAAAATATATACACATTTAGCTTGTATTTTAATCCATTTGTAGGTCAAGATCATCCCTCTCAATTCTGAATTATATAAATTAGCACAGTCCTTTTGCCACATCTCTGTAATACTGCCTTACAACATGAAGCATCATCCAGGGAATGGAACAAAGATGCCATTGTTGAAGGACTCTGGATTTAAAAGCCCACAGGGATGCATAAAGAGACACAGAGATACACTTAATAGGGCAGTGTAAAAGAGTAGGTGGTCACTTGCCCCTGAAAAGCTTCACTGTATAGATCCATTTTGAAAGAAGTAGAGCAGGCTTTGATATAAACTAAATGGCAGGCATGGAAGAGAGAGAAAGAAAATACCTTTAGAAAAGATGTGAGAAGATAAAACGCAGGAAGTCAACCTTTCCAAGACAGAAGTCTGAATCAGAGCTGAGCTGCTTTTTCCCCAAACTGACTTCAACTTATTAAAGTCTTGAATCTAGGCACTGACACTGGAAATTTCAGAAGAGCTCACTGACTTTAGTGGTTTTACTTCAGGCCAGAAATGGAAAAAGGACAAAAATATAGCAGGCATGCTTTTTATAAATGCTTCTTCCATTTAAATCTGGGACAAAATGAAGAACTATTTATCTGAACCCTGACTGGACTTGCATGTGGACACTATGGCCTCCTTTACATTTCTCAGGATATTTACATACTCACCCTCTTTGTGGTAGAAAGAAGCATGCATAAAATCCAAGAAAGACTTTTCTGAACTTTGCAATTACATTCTTATTGAGGACAAGAGGAGTCACTGGATGTTATGCTAGTTTTAAAAAACATTTTCTAAAGTATCATCAAGGTAATTGTGCATATAATAACTTAAAATAGGACAAAATGCACCTGGGAAATTTAATTTGACAATGACTTTGTTTACTTTTTGGGAGTTTTTATGAAAACTAGCAGTTCCTTGGCTCCCTCTCCTGTTTTTTTCCTCTTTAAAAGCAATCAGTTTTTATATAATTAGTAAATCCATCCCTATCTCCAAATTCATATTACTATTGTTTTCTTGCACATTTCATTTCCCTATAAAGAAAATAAAGACTTTCCTCCTCCTGCTTCTACCATGCACTCACCACGTGATAGCTCCACAGAAAAGATCAATAATCATGTGTATTGATATACAATTATATAAACACAATCCACAGATGAGCTATGAAATTGACTGCATTCATTTTTTCCCTCAGCATTTCTTAATTTTCTCTGAAGCTAATAAATGTGTTCCTGTTTAATGATTTGCTTAGTGTCTACTAAATTTATCATGAACTCAAGCTCTAACTCTTAGGTTTCTAAATCTCCTTTGTTCTTTTCTATAGTTTTCCTGATTCTTGTCTGTGGCAGAGTCCTGTTCAGGACTCTTCAATTTAATCATCTTGGATTTAAGTTAATCAATTATTCTGTTTATGATTTTACTTACGTCTTTATCAGGAATTTATAGTTTCCATAATGTGATATGGGCACATGATTTTCTTCCATGTGAATATCCAAGTATCACATTAAGTATTATTCACTACCTAAATGATTTCTGTTTATTAAAGTCAAAATAATATTTTTCAGATTACTCTATAATGTACTTTATTCTTAATTAGGATGAGATGCTATATCTGAATTTGCAAACTATTCATCCAAAAAGGATAAATATCTAGAATATGTAAGGAACTCTAAAACAGAATAACAGTTTAAAAAATGGGTTAAAGATCTAAATAGGAAAATTTCTAAAGGAAGACATACAAAATGGCCAAGGATACAAAAAAAAGTTCATTTTTACCAATCATCAGGGAAATACAAACCAAAACTACAGAGATATCATCTCACTCTAGAACAGCTATCCACCAAGAAGACTTTTAACATCAAAAACAACAAACAAAAAAAGCCAATACTAGTATGGATCCAGAGAAAGGGAAACTCTTTATATTGTTTCTAGTCATCTGAATTGGCAATCATTACAAAAAACAATAAAAAATAAAAAAGCTTAAAACATAACTATCATATGATCCAGCAAACCCACTACTGGGTATACACCCAAAGGAGATGAAATGGTAATACTTTAATACCAGTGTTTGTTTATCGCAACACTATACACAATAGTTAAAGTATAGAGGCAACCTAGATGCCCTAAAGTAAATAACTAATGAAAAAAGAAAATGTAGTATATGTGCACAATAAGATATTGCTCAGCCACTTAAATATCTCAGTGGAGAGGGATACAATGTATATTTTAGAAGGATCAGAGCCTGAGAATTCATAATCCCTTTCCCCTCCCCGCCATATAAATAGATAACGCAATATAAAGCAGATGCCAAAATGTAAACAAGAATTTTATCTAGACTGATAGGTTTAATGTGATTTCTGTTCTCTTATTTACATAAACAATATCAGCCAGAAAAGTTATTTTCACTTTGAAAATTAAAAGATTAAAAATTTCATGAAAATCTGTAAATGCAATCAAAATAGAATTAGTCATTTAAGTCACAGAATTCTAGCTGGATGTTTATGGTTATACCACTTATTGTTTGTGGAAAGAAAGGTAAGTTTGAATCCAAGCTCCACAACTGTGTGAACTTGGTCATGTTTAAACTCAGTTTCTTCCCGTGTGAAAAGCTGAAAATACCATTTACTTTCTGGTTGTAAGTACTATACATACAGTAGTGATATGTATTTATGGTTCATAAACATGTCTCATGATGTCTCATTTATCATGGTGGTAATAAAGGAGGAATATTAATACATAATGGTATTTGTCTGGATTTTCTATAAAGAAACACTGGAGTTAATATATAGCAAATAAACATAATTTCTTGGTTTGTGGAGAAAGGAGACTAGCATGGATTCAAAATGGTGATTGATTTTAAAATATAGATCAAATCTGTTTCAAAGTCAGTTTTAAAATTTCTTCTCCAAACTATACACTAGGGAAAGATGTTAAATATTTTTTAGGCTACATAGTAATTTCTCATGTTTTGGATAAGTTACTCAGATTCTGTTCTGTATTTACATCTCTCTCTTCCTGTAACCTTCTAAGACTGTCAATTAGCTTCATAAAATAAATTATGACTTTTACCTGTTTGCATTAGACTTTCACTTTCCTGGTAAAAAGTTATACACTCCTTGTGTCACATCTATAGATTGCTAATGTTTCTGATTCCGCCTTTGTCTTCTTAAGAATTTTAAGCAAAATACACTTGAGGAACTACAGTGAGTTGGGAATACCTAATGACCAAAGCCTAGAAATCTTGATCCAAAACAATAAATGTAAAAAAATATGAATTTCTATTTCTGGTATTGCCAATTATCTTAATGCCATACAAACAATTTTCAGCATTGAAATAAAAAATTCAGATAAGAGAATGAGGTAACATTGGTTTCAAGCATTAGTAGGAGGGCTGTTAATTTTTTTTTGCACAGATGATTTGTTTCTGCTCAGTGGGTAGAGAATGAAATATAGGTTAAAGGTGCTTTTAGTTTGTATTCAGTCTTGGTCTTAAAATTTTCTCTGTGCTCAAAGAATCTAGAGAAATAATTAGTACTGTGATGAAGTTTTATAATCAAAAGTTGGCACATTATAAAGTTTGCTAATGACAATGTTCATGTTGGCCCCTAAACCTTTTACATTCTGTTCTCATACTCTCTCCTTCATTCTCTTTCTCTCTTATTCTCTCTCTCTCTGACATACTTTCTTTAAAAAAAGATTTGAGAATCTGGTTGAACTGCATAACTCTGCTTATTTTTTCAGCTCAGAGTCAGGAAATGTAAATGTAAGCTGTTCATGCCTGAAATGAAGATGTTCTATAATTAGATACCCAGGAAAAGCATTAACCTAGTTAAAACACATGTCTTTTATTAGGAAAAGAATTAGAATTAAAAAAATAGTCATCATATTTTAGCTTCATTTTTAGCGGTCCTAAGCCAAAATATTGTAATCTCACCTTATGTCAATTAGAAAAGGAGATGAAGAGAGATTTGATAATGTTGGGTATTTTTATCTTGGACATAAAATTCCAGGCATAATTAAAAAAAAATTACAGCTTGGCTGAAGTTACAAGCCAAAGTTCCAAAGTGAAAGGATCAATGAAAGGATCCGCCACATCCATGCCAGGCGACCACTCGGAGGCAGGCAGGCACAGGAAAAAGATTATTACAAGGTTTAGTTGAGGAGCCATATTTACCCTGGAGAGAGAGCACATGGCAGCCTCTGCTATAGGTAACAGCAGGGTCTGGGGAATAGGAAGAGGAAGATGGAAGTTCAGGTGGGTCTGGATGGAAAGAGGGAGGGGCTAGCTGTGTGACTCCAGGGCAGGGAGGAGCTCAGTTCTGGGTGGAGCTGAGGACCAAAGGTGGGCATAATGCTACACAAAGGACCAGTCTCGAGATCAATCCTTTCATTTCCAGTTGAAATAATTAACACAAAAGGTATACAAGACATAAAATTGGCTTCACCTTTCTAACTACACTAGTCTCCTTTAGACAAAGACAACGTCTTTCTTCCAATGCTCTTGAAAAAAAATCTTCTGTAGGATAGAAAAATAGAATCCTGACTGATGTTTCTATTGTAAGGCTGAATAAGAATTCACTAACCTTAAACAAGTGATACCTAAAAGGGGATACTATCTAAATATATTTTCCCAGTTCCTCGCCTTTCATCTGAATAAAAATAGCTTCCACAAGAATAGTTCTCTCTCCCTCATATCTTTATCTTTGGTGAGAGTCATTTGGAAACCTATCTTATCCCCATGCTGGTTATAGTGTTCCCACTATATCATACTTCTGCATACAAATTATTTCATGGATTGGTATATTCTGGCTTCTGTATTGCTCAGTCTTCAATTCAAATATAGTCCTGTCCTTTATGCCACGTTCGTGGGGTACTCACTGTCTGAAAGTATTTAAATTTTCCTATGTGCTTCCAACCATCTAGAATCTTAGCTAATCAAGGCCAACATACCTGTCTTGTTTACCTTCAATAAGCATCTTGTCCATGACAGACAAATAAGTGATAATGAACTGTTTGATGAGAGAAATATAGTCTACTATTCCCTGAGGGGCAATGTATATAGTTGGCAAAGTTACTCAACCTCAAAAGAATCTATCATCACCCTCAAATGTAAACAATTACAACTAAGTGATCAAATCTAATTTAAAACCAGAAGAAATGATTAGAAAATTCTAGGCCTTCCACTCCAAATTCAAATGTCTAAGAAAGTAAAACACTCAAAAGTTTTTGAAAATGTATGAGCCTATTTTTCTAATAGAATGCCATCCAATCTGAAAAAAATGATTACAAGCTTTGCACTTGAACCATAAGTCATAGTCTCAAAATTTTAATCTATATCTGAATAACCTCAGGGGGAAAATAATTATGCCAGAGTACTATGATGATAAAGTTTAATAGC
Organism: Dipodomys ordii; assembly: GCF_000151885.1. NCBI lineage: Eukaryota > Metazoa > Chordata > Mammalia > Rodentia > Heteromyidae > Dipodomys > Dipodomys ordii. The sequence continues at coordinate 23,049,411 of NW_012267228.1, forward strand.
ATAACTACTAGCTTATTTGTATCTTAGAAATAATTAATTTATTCTTAAAAAATTAGTAGTACCAAAATGTGTCTTCAGAACAGGAAGCCATGTACAGTGCCTTAGGGTAAGTGACAAAGGAAGAAACAAGTAATAAAAATATTTACATAAAATGATGACACTAGCAGGGAGCCAGCCCATGGCTCACATTTGTCATCCTAGCTACTCAGGAGGCTGAGGGCTAAGGATCACAGTTCAAAGCCACTCTGGGCAGGGAAATCTGTGAGATTCTGATCTCTAATAAACTATCATGAAGCTGGAAGTAGAGCTCAAGTGGTAGAGAACTAGCTAGTCTTGAGCCAAAAAAAAAAGTTAATTTTAGCTACATAGCTACATTAAGTATATAGACATTTTAGTCTTTAGGACTATTAGGCATAAAATAGCTGAGTTTTAGACAAAAAATCTACCAACTACTGAATATTTGCCAAATAATTTATCCAACAGCATGATGACAAGTGCCAGTCATACTATTTAATCTAGCCAACGAATCTATTGGCTTTATTATTGTTATTATTTTACAATTAAAGAGATACAAACCTAAGCTGGGTGCCAGTGGCTCACACCTGTAATTCTAGCTACTTGAGAGGCTAAATCTGAGGATTGTGTTCAAAGCTAGCCTAGGCAAGAAAGTCTGTGCAACTCTTAACCACCAAAAAGCAAGTAGTTGAGCCCTAGCCTTTAGCAAAAAAGTTTAGAGACAGCACTCAGCACTCAGGTCTTAAGTTTAAGCCCCAGAACAGGTTAAAAAAATAGGAAAGAAAGAAAGAAGGGGAAGGGATGGGAGGGGAGGGAGGAGAGAAAGAGAGAGAGAGCTTAGAGAAATCAACTTGTCCAAAGTCAAAAAGCCAGTGCCAGAGAAAGAATTTAAACTCAAGTCTTCCAATCTCCAAAGCTGATGAAGTTCCTGCTATACCACCCCTCACTCTGTAAGCACATCTTTTCTATTAATTACCAAAATCTTTGCCTAAGAATTTCTATTTTCATTGATGACTAAATTTTCATGGTTGACTACTGAAAACTTAGCACTGTAATTAATCCTCTCATATTACCAATGATAAAACAGAGATATTTCTCTAGGGATACATTGAATGGTGCCATGTCATTCCTCAGACCAATGTTTATTTACATGTGGTCAAGGGCAAGCTATGTTTTTGTATTTAGTAATTTATCTCTCTGATATTAGTTTGGAAGATGCACAGAAAGGAAATTTACTGTCTGAGTTAAACTGTGAAGGGCAAGATACAATAAGAAATAATGCACTTGAAGTCAGATGAATCATTCAGGCTTTGGAACTAATAGTAAGCAAATTGAGCTCAGTTGAAAGATTATGTAGATAAAATGAGGTTAGGAGCAAATGATAAGAGCGGAAATACATTTTACATGGAACAAAGCATGAGTTCAGTAGATGAGAAACTGCTTGAATTAAGGCCAAAAAATAAAAATAAGAATGCCACCTCTCATAGAATTTACTGTTTTGTACAACATAGCAAAACAAACAGATATGGTAGATAAGGTGAAGACTATGTTGCTAGAAGCTTATAAACCAAATTTCAAAAATGACATTAACATGTTTTGTTATGGTGAAGAGAATTCCAAGTATCATTCACTAGGGATTTACCTAGTTTCCTTCTGCCATTTCTAAACATTATCAGAGGATTAAGTGCTCTTTAACAGCACAAATAATGCAAGCCAAGGATGAATGCTGACTTGACATTTATTAGTTTTATGATGGAGGAAAATCATCAGTTTCTCTAAGTTAATAATAACTACCTCAAGAAGTTCTCAAAAGTAAATTAGTTGTCATATATTGAAAGAGATGTATAATCTGCAAAGCATTATGCAAATGAAAATTAATAATAATAATGGAAGTTATAATAAAATGAAAAAGCAATCCCCTACAGGCAGTGTCATGATCCTATTTTAATAAACTTAAAATATGTAATTTCACAAATATGTGGCAAAATTAAAAATGAAGTCTGTAGCTACTAGTTTGTCAGGAAATCCATGATATCAAGCAAAAAAAAAGCAAACTTCATACAGTATGATTTTATTTCAATAACAACAAACAGTGCATCTGTGCTTATGTGGGTGAAAACATTGCACAAAAAGTAGGTAGCAGAATGGGTCATTGCAGGTGGTGAAGAAAGCTGGAAAAAAATGTTAAACTATGATATAACACACAAGCATGTGTGCACATGCATGAACTGTATCATTTGCTTATTTTAAATACAACCCTATATTGTTTTGTAATGTAATAACAAACACTTTTTCTTTTGTTTGAGATGGCAGAGTCTCACCACATAGCCCAGGTTAGCCTGGAACTTGTGATCTCTCTGCCTCAGCCTCCCAGGTGTCAGGGTTACAGGTGTGTGTCACCATGCTCAGCTAACTTTTTGAAAATAATTTTAAAAAATCTTTGAAATCAATACTAATATTGTACCTCGAATATCATCACATTGTGAAAAAGCAATCAAACTTAAAGAATCACATAATGTATTCATAATATTCTGGCTAAGTTTCTAATACTTTAACTCACCCTTGGTCTGTCAATTTCCATCAGAAACAAAATCTAGCTTTCCATGGAAACTACCTTCACATAGGCAATTTAGGGAAATCTTTGGTGGGATCTGAACCAGGCCTAAAGATCCAGAGAGCCCTAGGGTATCTTTAACTTGGATGCAGTGACTCAGAGCAGGCAGGAGAGAGAGATAAGTTATTAAACTCCTCAACAATAGTAGTAAGAAACCTAGAACTCTTAACTTTGGAGCACTTATCTTTGCTCTTTAGCTTGATTCCCCAAATGATGCAAGGGAGCTACTGTATTGCTTTCCCTTTCAAGTATACTTCCTACCTACAATTTACAGATGAAAATTAGTGGTCATGTTTTGTATTTTTTAAAATCCCTCAGAAAAGCTCTGTAAAGGGTAGAAATTTTGGACATGAATGTCAGCTAGGTATATAAAATACAAAATTATGCTTAAGAGTTCCAGCTTAGAGGAACTCTTGTAAGGAAGTGTGTGTGTGTGTGTGTGTGTGTGTGTGTTACATTTTGCAAGGAAGTGTGTGTGTGTGTGTGTGTGTGTGTGTGTGTTACATTTTGCTTCTCTTTCTGTAACCCTTGGTTTTAACTCTGGCTCTTTGGAGAGAAAATACAATGTTTGCTAGGGCAGATAGACACGTATATGGCAAATCAAAGGAGTTGGAGATGGTGAGGAGGGGAACTGCAAAGCTTTGGAAGCAAGGCAGCATTTACTGAGGAGTGATGACTCCTGTAGACTATTTGTGAGGTTTCCCCCAGCCTTGTCCCTGGTTCAGGAGAAACCACTTCACAAAGAGATTGTTTACTCAACTTGTGAAGACAGGTGAGGAGTAAAATGTACTTACTTATTAGACATGCTTTTGTTCCCTTTGAATTTAGAGGCTGCCTTATTCTCATCATGAAGTCAGTGCTAAGATACTTTCCTTTAGTGACAATTTGAAGATAGAACCTAGTGAGGCCCTTTGTTTTTCCAGCTGACACAGTCTTCAAAACAGCGTTCAAACCACCCAGGTACAGTTTTGAAAAGAGGCCAGTGGCTTTGAAACTGCTCTTCTCCTACCTAACTGGTAAAGAGAAGAGTACTCTTCTAATCTATCTAAACAAATGATGCAGAAAAGAGTCAAACAGATGAAGCCTGCTCTTTGCAGGAGAATTGTTCCAGCTGTGCCTCTGAATAGGCTCAACATGAACAGTTCTGGCTTCTATTCAGAAAGACAGGAACCCAACAACAGTCCTTTGAAAATGGAATGGTCACACTGACTTTACCAAGTTCTGCTTGTGCCATATTCACTGGGCTTAAAAGGCCTAGGGTTCTTGGGCTGAAGAAGGCACAGCTTGAAGATGCTTAAACATATTTCAAGCCTGTCTTTTCTTTCTCTTCCAGGTACGAGATCACCACAAGGAACCCATAGAGCTGCACTCAGAAAATCTCCATGTTACATGAAAGGAAAAGTTCAAAGGAGAGAGATTCTCCAGAGGTGGGCCAAGGAAAAAAAAAAAAAAAAAGGTAGTATAGGAGTGAGTAACTCCAAACCTAAGTACACATTTCAGTTGCATCTAATATTAGAAATATGGTCTCCCCAGGGTCTTCTATTTGTTTCCAAGGAGGTCTCACAGACACAGGGGCAGGAGGAGAAAAAAGGAGTTATAACAGAAATAAACTTAGACACAAAGACACAATGATAAAAATTGAAATGTGAATTGCTATTATATTTAAAGGGTGATCAGCTTTTGCTGGTTTATTCTTTCTTATAAAAGAAAGCTAAGATTAGGTTTTAAAAAGACTTCTCATCTCAAAGAAGAATCTTTTAAAGAAAATCCATGAAAGCTTTAGAAAAACTTAAGTTCTACCTGAAGATGATAAAATATACTCCGATGAGGCTGCAGAAAAGAAGCTCAAATGGGAAGTGGTAATGAGCCTGAGAGCAGACCAGAAGATGAAAGATTCTTTGGCACTCTGGGAGAAAAATAAACTATTTTTCTTAGTACATACTATGTAGTCTCCTTTTAAAAAATATAGTTTACAGTGAAAAAAATTCTGGTTCGTGGAGTAAAATCTTGGTTAAAAAGCTTAGTTGGCTGTCTCTTTGAAAAGCAATAATTATAGCTAGTGTAATTAAAATAATTACAAGAGAAATGGGTACAAATCTTTATCACACCGTAACTTGAAAGTGCCACTTTTAAGAAAAATTGAGAAAATTAGACATTCAGGCATACATATTTAGACCATTTAGACAAACAGCGTTTATTTTACAAAAGTTAGTTTTAACACAGGACAATGTTGGATAGTTTGAGCTGTACCACAAATACATATTTTTTCATCATGGCTGACACTTGGAAGAAGTAAAACTCAAAATCACTTTAGTATCTTTTGTAGGAGAATGCATCATTCAGATCTCCACCACATGTCTGTGGTAAGCTCCTGCAGAGCTGGGTAGGGTAGATGGTTTAAGTTATGATAACTTGTGCTGCCAATTTAACAGTTCTCTGACAGTACCACTCAAGTTTTCAACTAGCCCTTCAGACTAATAAACAGCTTTCAAGAGGAAATGTCTTCTTGCCATCTCTTGGGTAAAAGTATGTGTCATAATTTCTTTATACACATTACAAAGAACCTGGGAAAGGAAGGGGTAACAATGCGCGACAAGAAATGTACTCATTGCCTTACTCATGTAACTGTAACCCCTCTGTATAGCATCTTTACAATAAAATAACATTTAAAAATATGAAAAAAAAACTGGGAAAAGGCCCACATTTACTGGTTGTTCAAATAACTTAGTTGTTCTCGCCTCACTACATTTCATTGCTTGGTTGGGACTGTGAAATCTTGTGTGTGAGCCTACAAAGTAGTTTTTATAGTAAAGACACATTTCTGGGGTAGTGGTCTTCCATGCAATGAAATGAATCTAGAAACATAGAACTAGAGAACCACAGATTTCTCACAGATTGGCTATAAGAAATCCAGGCTTTATCACCTGTTCCCTCTTTTTCTCCCTTTTGGTGGTGTGGGGAACTTTATAGCATATTTACAATTAAAGTTGTAACATAAAGGCAATCTACTCTTATCACCAGAGGTTGGTTTTAGGTAACAGACATCTCATTCCAAAAATTCTACAAGGTTTAAGCCAGTTCTCACAGAAGGCTGGCTGTGAGATACTACCATCTCTCATTTCTCAGTGCCCTCCATAATGGAAAACAGTGATGGTTCTGGTCCCAGTTTGACCACATGGAATAGCACAGAGGTAAAACATAAATGGGGGAGAAAGACTAGGGGAGAATTAAGCCAAAGTCTGATTCACATAAACTAAAGAGCACAGAGGAAATAGTAAATACACACACATATACATTCACACACACACACACACACATATATACATACACACACACACACGCGTGCACACACACACACACACACCCTGGACTGCAGTGTCTGCAGTGAGCTACTAGTAGAACTATGATATTTTTCAGGCAAGGGGATGTACCTGGGTGCCTCTTCAGACAGCACAGAGATTACAGAAGGTTATATATAATAGAATGTGAAGTGTTATATGCTCAGTAAATAAGTTCTCCTCATATGCACATTGTTGTATTCTTGTTTCCTTGCAGGTAGACTTTGGAAGAGTCCTTAGGCTATAATGACTAGCAAGAGGGCATTAAGCCCTCTTTGGCATTGAAAGAGACTAACTCCCCAAATGTCCATCTAAATTAGAATAAACTTACACAGATGAACAAGTATGAGGGAAAGGACAATCAAACTTAGAAAGCCAAATGAAAGCTGTAAGACACTGATTTTCACATTTCCTGTGTGCTATAGGAGATGCTAAGTATAGATAGGAACTCTTTATGCAGCATTTATGTGCCTCATGATTGCTTTTATGCACATTGATTTATGAGTGCATTTTGTATAATGCTGTGGTCGCTGCTCTTACACCATGATTCATAAGATCAGGAGGGAGTCGATTCCCTTGGTCTCTAATTGCTGCTAACTAATTGCAGAAATGGCATGCAGTGATTATCTTATTATTTGATCCTCAAATAAGCACAGGTATTTCTTCTAATCCCCTAAGTGGGCCAGCATTTTAGGAATTTAAGAAAGAATGTTCTTTCATCTCTTTGACCTAGTACCAGTCACCTTGAGTGATACCAAGATGAAAGCAACTTCCAGACCCATAGGATATAACAGCTCCACTGAACAGGCTTCTTTCATAGGTTATAATAATGCCATTTTATACTTGCTTTTACCAGAGATATGAACTTGTAGATGGTTCATGGATCTGTTTTCTTCAGGCTCCCTGTTCTAAAGCTTCCCAATATCCCTTCTTCATGATTGTCTCTTGACACACTCTGCTTATATCATATGCATAGCACATTTTAATTGGGTATTTATTTTCCATGTACATGGCACAGGATCCAATAGTTGGGCACCTGGCAGGTGATTTCAGGAGAGAATTTCACCAATGGTGGCTCCAAGAGGCCCCCTACATTGGGCAGGGAAATCTCCCATGCATTAGTGAGCTCCAAAGAATTCCTACTGTGATTTGAAGCACTTTCTTGCCTCTTATCCTCAGGAGATTTTTCTCCTGACACTGCCATCTGGGCCAGCCAGAGCCTGGGAAAAAGTTTTGTAAAATCTAGCTGTCAACATTCTGCTCAGAACTTGGGAACTGGATCATTCAGTGAGCACTCTACTAAGAAGAGCCTGTGAATGAACACACAACTCTCACCAGAAACAATAAAAATCATTACTGATTGTGGAAATATATACAAAATCAGAAGCTGTCAAGTAAGTGGTAAGTACTGGATCATAATGTTTTGGGGGAAAAATATAACAACTAATGCTAATAAGTTTGAGTTAGAGATAAAAAAAACAGGTATACTCATCTATTGAAAACTGTTCTTTGCTTTTGGAAATGACAACATAGAGAAAGACATACCTTTAGGCCATTTCCTCTAAATTTATGCTTAACTAATTAAGAGTTAATCTGCACAAAGCATTAATTCAGCACTGTATATCAATCCATAGATTTGGAAAGCATCAAAATGTTCAACGCATAAAGAATATCTGTAGTACAAAAAAAGTGATAGAAAGTTAGCAAGACATCAAAGACTGATAAATGAAAAAAGAGTACTAAGGAAAAGAGTCTGCTCATTATAAGCAGAATATAAAATAACATGTAAAGCATACTTATTTACACAGATGCTACTTATTATATACCAAGTGCATAATAGACATTATTTTAAGAGCTGAAAATGTACTAGAAAATTACACAAATTCCCTTTCCACACAAAGCTTTTTTTCTCTTTCATAGAGACAAATAAGAAAATTGATCATGGTTTCCCACCAAGAACAATAGCTCATTGTATTCGGCTTCCAAATATGTTTTTATAAACAAGGAAAATAATGTTGTTCCTAAAACTAAAACTTTTTAACATGTGTTTTCCAAAGTAAATCAGTCTAGGCTACTGAGAATATTTTTTAAAAATTCTAAGTCTGTCTATTGCAGGCAGAAACAAATTCAAAGAAATTCTATTTCACAAGAAAGATGACAAGGATGAAGCTTAATATCAATGAGCTGGATCACATTAACTTGTTATCTTGTAAGTAGTAGGGTAAAATTTGTTTCTCCCAGCTCTTGATAGGGACCATGTGCCAGTGACCCACACCTATAGTCCTAGCTACCCAGGTTGAGATCTGAGGATCATGGGCTGGAAAGTCCACGAGACTCTTGTCTCCAATAAACCAGCAAAAAGCCAGAAGTCAAGCTGTGTCTCAAGTCGTAGAGCTCCAGCCTTGAGCAAAAGAGCTAAAGGACAGTGCCCAGGCCCTGAGTTCACTGTTACCAATTATTGGCACATAAAAATAAATAAGTAAATAAAACCCTTCCCCAGAAGGCTCCCTTCTATATAATGCTTTACAAAGACCAGATTATTTGGCATCTGCTCTGTTTTTTTTTCTTTTTTTTTCAGTCATGGGGCTTGAACTCAGGGCTTGGGCATTGTCCCTGAGCTTTTTCTGCTCAAGACTAGCACTCTACACTTTGAGCCACAGCTCCACTTCCAGTTTTCTGGTGGTTAATTGGAGATAAGAGTCTCATGGACTTTCCTGCCCCAGATGCCTTCAAAACTTGATCCTCAGATCTCAGCCTCCTGAGTAGCCACTGGCACCGGGCTCTGCTCTCTTTATTTATCTTGTCTTGTATCAGTCTCCCCCTCTGCTCCATCACTGTCCTGTGACATAAACACTCTTGTTGGGAGTCAAAATATTCCCTCAGTGCCTTCAGGCTTCTCAGACTTTGCTCTCTCAGCCACGTCTTCCCAGATCAACCTATTCAGCACTGCACTCCTTCCCTGTGCATGCTTAGCTTATTCTCCACTATGTCTTCTCTGTATCTCTTCACTTTATAAGCAGACACCATTTTGGACTTATTTTTATTTTGTTTCCTGGTACTAGAACATAAGCTCTATGAAGGTAAGTACTTTTTTGCATTAGTATCTTTAATCTAGAATAGTTCATGGAAGGTATCAGTGCTTAATAAATTCTTATTAAATGAATGCTGATTAAGCCAGAATCTCTTATTGACTATGTCACTTCGGGCAATTTTCCTAACCTCTGAGGGTTAAATAGGAATTATCTTCTTCATACAATTTGAGTGGATGGAATGAAGCACACACAAAAATCACAAGTACCCAGGAAGTATTTAATTATTGCTATTTCCACTTAAGATCTCAATGAAATTTATATTAATTGCCCACTTTAATTTACATTAATTATACAGTAGTGATCCTGAGTATCACCAAGGAAATTTACATATTACTAAGCATATCGTTTCTTCTTTATATCCTCAACACACAGCCCAGCTACTAGCAAAAACTAGTACATTAGTATGTTAATAACTTTACACCATTGTGACTAATATCTGAGAAAAACAGTCTAAAAGAGGAATTCTTTATTTTGTCTCGGTGTTTCAGAGGTTTCAGTCCATAGGCCTTGTATCCGTTAAGTAGCCCAGGGGGAAGCAGAACATTATGGTGATAGAAGCATAGTGGGAAAAGTCTCTTTGGTCTCATGGGCCAGGCATAGTAGTGATCTCCTTCCTCCAACTAGATCCCACCTCCAAAACCTCATATTCTTCCTAAAGTTCTATCAGCTCAGGGATCAAACACTCAGTCCATGAATCCATAGGGAACAGCTGACATTCAAACCATTATAATAATGTTATGCTTATTTGCTTTGTCTTATGATAATAGTATCCCATTGCAGAACATTTGTAAAATATGGAAATATCATGGATTGTCTGATCATACTTTATTAGATTTTCTTCTAAATATTTCCTATGGCTATTTTCCAATTTTCATTATAGTATACATAGTTTTTATCTCCTCATTTGTCAGTTTCATATGAATGTTTTCTCATAGGTTGTCTTTCCAACCATTAGTTTCTGATAGCTTCATCATTTTGTCAAATAAATACATTATAGTACACTTGAACATTTTCTCATTATTGGTATTTAGATGATTTTCCTCTATTCACTGAAATAAATTTGAAAAGATTTTAAAAGAGAGGGGGAAGAAAACCCTACTTTCCCTTTATTTCTCTACTCTCCCATCAGCCTCAGCCTATACAACCACCTCATCCCCACTCCCTTCTAACTAAAGCACATTTGACCTTTTTTGGGGATAAAAAAGGAACTGAATTTCTCTATTCTTCATTTTCAAGAGAACACTTCTGAATAATGCATGAGTACATAAAGATGAAAAAGATGTACATCATCTAGCTGATTATTAGCATAATACAGCCAAATGAAACATTATCCTAAAAAGTGATTTAATTGCAGCTGTGAAAATGAGACTTTGAACATCTTAGAAAGAAGTCATATTTGGGATGTAAATAAATACATTTTCAAAATTATTTTAAGGCTTTGCCTAGTACAAATTCTTCCCTGTAAATGGTGGTTATGAGGATTTTTCCCCCACAAAAAACAGGAAATCATCCCATCTAATTTACTTAATGAATAATCTAGAGAATAATGTAGTAAACTTCTAAAATATCTATAAATAAAAGGAAACATAAAATTACCTAGCTTTCTGCATATAAATGTTAGTGATTTTTTCCTAGGTAATATGAGATATGACTCAAAAGATAATATGGAAATTATGTGCTGTTACTTCACTCATGGATCATTTTTGATTATGTAGTTCCTAAAAGAGGTATACACATTTTAACAAAAATGGAACCCATAAACTGGAAGAAAAGAGGCAAGTAAAAAGACATGTTATTTTACATTGGCCCAATCAAAGTAGGAAAGAAGTAAGGATGGAGCACTAATAGGTTACTTAGTACAGTGTAAAGCCTTAGAAGACCTGAGACTGTCAACAGCTTTTCCTCAGTCTCCTTCCCATAGTCCTTCTATTCCAAATTCATCTAGATGTTTTCTAGGGTTACTTGTATCCTGGACTTCGTTTGCAATTGTTTCCTTTGCAATTCTTGTGTGTTCAAATCCTGTGTTCAGAATCAGTGTTGAATTTTTTGTTTATCCCTTTATTTTGGTAATTTTCTAGTAGCTTTTTAAGAAGGCAAATATTCTGAGTACTTGCATATCTAAAAAAAATCCTTAATTTGCCCTTTGAAGTCCTATTTGATGAACTGTTTAACTGAGTTCATACTCTCAAAATTTTGAAGGTACTGGTTTAATATGTTTGAGTATAAATTCTTGTTATAGTTGAAAAGCCATACCATTTAGATATCAGGGGGCAGGTAGAGGGACTGAAGAAACACATTTGTGAAATTCCTGAGAAGTTCCCATTGTTAGGTAAATTGGCTTAATCTCTTCAGTCCAATATTGATATGTTACCCTATTTATGATTAATAATTTCAACTTTACACCTCCTCTGTTTCAAAACCTCAAGAATTAAACCTATTTTTCCTGAAAAGTACAAGCCTGGATAAAAGGCTATGCCTAGCAAAGAGAGAAACTTACATTTCCTGCCTTTGTAACCCTGCATATAAAACACAACACCGTTTTCTGTAATACCTGATTAGTCCAAGACAGGAACCTCCAGAGGTGGCTGAGCTGAATAAAGATATTTTTAGTTCAGGTAGTCCTTTTTCTGATTTCTGTATTTCAAACATTTTTCACCAACTCTTATTTCCTCTCTATGCTTTGTTCTTATGAAATTATTTTATTGCTTTGTGGTCTGTTTCTAAAAAGTGTTGACAAAACATTCTTACTTTTCAAGTGACAATGTCTTTAAGACTACAATGGTTCCAGATTGTTCTTGTTCAATTGTGATCACTCATTCTTGGATTTTCTACAGTAAATGTATCTATGGGAACTACTTCCTCCTCTCTGTTGATACCCTATAATCTGTATCATATACCTGGACAACTCATCATATTCCATTGTAATTTGCCTTTTGTTTCATGAATATTAATTATAAACATCTCGTTGCAGGGACAAAGACTAATATTTCTTATGCAATTCCATAATGCCTCAAATAAGTGATGTCAGACTACAGCACATTCATGACTTAGAGAATTTATTTAAAATAAAGATTCCAAGATTTCATGTCAAAGAAATAGAATATGACTATGGAAAGAGCCTGGGAACTGACTATCTAACAAGCACAGCACAGGATTCTGACCCTAGCATGAGCTATAATGTTGAAGGACAATCTTGAGCACTTGTCCAATAAATAAACACTCTGATTTCATTGGTTGATTTGTTGGCATTCTGTTTTTCTTTCATATGCCTTCATGAATCTGACAGCCATGAATTAATATTGTCTATAGACCTGTTATACTTGCTTTATTCCCTTTAATATCTCTTAGGATTGCACATTTCTGAAGTTTATGACCAGCCATATAATATATAGTTATATTTTATTTTGTTGCCCTTCATTTATTCCTTACAGTATTCATAGTGATTCTAGTTGTAAAGTTCTTGGATTCAGTAAATGTATTAGCCAACTCAAGCTGACATAACAGAATACCATAGTCTAAGGGGCTTAAACAGTATAAATTTATAGGGTCAAAGTCCTGTAAACTAGAATTCTGAGATCAGAGTGGTGTTCACATAGCCTTTCCTTATTATTGAATATGATGGGGCAGAAGAGGAAAAGTCCTCCTCTCTTTATATGATTTTGTTGTTTATTGAGACAGTGTCTTGTTATACAACCTAGTCTGGCTTTAAATTTATAATCCTCAAACTCCCAGTGGGATTATAGGCATAGGCCACCACACCCTGCTTGATAACTCCTTATAAGGTCACCTATCCTAATGAATTACAATCCTACTATTATGATCTCATTGACATTTATTTATGTTTTTTTATTTATTTGGCAGCACTGGCATATGAACTCATCACCTCCCATTTACTAGGCAAGCTTGCTACCACTTGACCATCATCATAACCCCTCATCTAATTTTGATTACAGCCTAAAAGTCCCATCTCCATATGCAGTCATCTTGAAGATTGTGGATTGAACGGATACATTTTGAAGAGACATAATTCAGTCTGTAGTGGCAAGCTACACACAATATTTAGACACAATTATAGCTACCCTAAACATGGTTTGGACAATACCTTGAATGTAGTAACTGCTCAATAGCATATAGTTGATGAGTGAAATAGCCAACTTCTAGAAAATAATGCCACCAAATGGCTAAGAGAAGAATAGGCTGTGTTCTGCTTTAGTCAATGCATGAAAATGAATATTGATATGTTTGCTCTACAAAAAAATCCCCAAGATTTCCATAGTGCATAGAAGGCATTTAGATATTCCATTTATCAGTGATTTTCTGAAAATGCATTATTGAATAAATGGAGCTAAATGTATCTGGTAATAATTCAGATTAAATTACTGATAATTTGAGTGCTTTGTTTTCAAATTTTCATGAAGGCGAGATTTTTCAACAAGCTAAAGAAAACAGAACAAGAAGTTCAAATATTTGCTGGGAATTAAATAATCCAACTATATTTCAGTGGCTAAAGGCAAATCCCATGAACACATTTGAGTTCAAGGGTGGAAGGAATTATAGTAAAACCTGTCTGTCGCTCATAAAGACTGTCAAGACTTTTTCGATGCAAAATTGACTGTATTCTCTGAGTTATTTGCTAAAACATTTTATTTTTACAGATTTGAGTGTTGGCAACAATGCCTGACCATTATATAGGAAATAAAAACAAGCGATGGCTTCAATGCAGCCACTGCTGGCAGGCATGCAGCAATTTCTTTTCCACATTTCTCTTTGGTATCTGAGTAGATCTGAAGAGACAATTTGGTCTTTGAGGTTTCAAAATTGATTGAAAGTGAAATAATTAGGGTTCTTTGCTCTGCCTGAAAAAGCCAGAAACCTGAAAGGTGCCCCCAAGGGAAGAGTAGCACTTAAGTGCAACATGCTCTAGAGAAGAAAAATATTGGATCTTATAAATCAGCCAAAAAGCCTCCCTCAATACTTTTGCTGCCCTCACCTCCTCAGAGAGCTAAGCAGTGAGTTCAATGAACAGAGATAGAAATCAAATGCAGCTGTCTGCTATGTCACTTACAAGAAAGACTGAGACACCAGCCTTCCCTGAGACAGAAGTCTCAAAGCAGGCTCACAAAGCAGGCACACTTTCTTCCCCTGGAAAAGGATCATGTAGCAAGAAAAATCAACATTCTTTTTGTAAAAAGCCTCATCCTTCAGAGATGCACAAAACCAGAAATGCCATCTACTGTCAACATTCCTTTATCAGAACCAGAACTTCAGCACAAGTGCCTCATCTAACAACACTAGGATTTAGATTTCTATGCCATACTTGCAGCAGATGAGAGAATCCCTGAGTAGCATTCTCTCATTATCCTTCCTCATAAACACCTTCAGATTCAAAGGCATAGAAGGGAATCATAGGATTTCAGAAGGAGAAGAATGAGAGAAGGGGTGGGTGGGCGAGGAATAAGCAAGAATGCTAAAAGATATATTGCATTCGTAAACTGTGTTGTTAAATGGAAACTCCTTTATATAACTACCTAAACATAATAAAAATAATAATAAAGTAACAGGATTCATTTCAGGGATGCAAAGCTGGTTCAATATACGCAAATCAATTAATATTATTCATCACATCAACAGGAGCAAGAATAAGAACCACATGATT